>NC_084633.1:16981847-17046847 GCF_033978795.1 Nerophis ophidion | reverse complement strand
AGCGGGACATTCTATACCACTTGCCTATAAACATAACGTTTCATTTGTCTTCAGCTTGTTGCCATTATTTCAAAGGATTTATGTTTAATGCCCCAAAATGTGCTATTTACAGTACATTCATTTTTCGTATCAAAACGTACTAAACTACCGTAAGATCTGGCATTTTCCTTAGTTCATGTTTTTACTCGTTAAATATGAGTGAAGTATTAAAACATAGAATGTATATATATTTTGTAACCTTGTATTTTTTATTGAGGGAAGCAAAACTCTGAGTATGAATGGTCACTTTTATTGATGCCGCTATTTAATATTTTTGGGGTATTTTTTTCATTTCATTTTTATTGATCTCCAGCATCAGACTTTACTATCCATTACTTCATATTTACATACATCATATATCTGTTGTCAGCTATAAATGTCAAAATAATTTTTTGTTTCCATCCCAACGATGCCCCCCCCCCCCCCCCACCCGCCCCTGCAGTAAAGAAAGTTACAGCAGGAAAACTAAATAATACTAATATTTACAGACGGATAAATTAAATAAAGAAGAAATAAATAATAATCATTAATTATTAATAATAATAATCAGAATGAAATTACATAATCCAACCATATATATATATATATATATATATTTAAAAAATACAATAATCTAAACCGATTTAATATATATATATATCTTTTTTTAATTGTATTTTATGATATATATTAAATAATAAGAATTAATTATTAATAATATTTAGAATAAAATTACATAATCTAACCATATATATATGTATATATAAAAAATTTAATAATTTAAACAGATTTAATATATATATATATATATAAAATAATCTAAACCGATTTAATATATATATATTTTTTTTCTTTATTATTATATATATTAAATAATAATCATTAATTATTAATAATAACATTTAGAATAAAATTACATAATCTAACCATATATATATATATATATATATATATATATATAGTCTAAAGATGCATTTTAGATTATATTGAAGTCAGATTAAAATAATAATAATAATATTATTAAAAATAATATGTATCTTTTTTTAACTTGGGAATTCCCACGGGCCGGATTTTGGACGCTGGCGGGCCGGATCCGTCCCACGAGCCATGGTTTAGGGACCCCTGATATAAAAAAAAAATGGATGGCTGGATGAAATAAATTCAGAATGTTTATCATGGTTCTTCTTTGTACTTTGTAAACACTTTAAGTTGGAAGAGTTTCTTAAAGCGGATCATATAAGTACATTGTTTGATTTCTTTTCTTAATCCATTCCATCATTTAATTCCACATGCTGATATACTACTGAAGGTCTTAAGTGTTGTACGTGCGTACAAACGTTTTAAATTACATCTTTCTCTAAGATTATATTCCTCCTGTGTAGTTTTGTGTAATTATTTCCTAATAAATGTTGATATGTTATTAACATTTTAATTCAAAAAGTAAACGCAATAATAATAAAAATATATACACAATAATTTTTTAAATTATTTTTTTAATTGAAAATATATTTTAAGTAAATTTAAGATAAAAAAAAACATATACATATGTGTATATTTTTTTTAATTATTAGTTATTTTCCTAAAATAACACAAGCCAAAACATATAACAGAGGATAAACAAAACAACCCCCATGCCCCCCACTCCCACACACATTCACACAGCCATTGAGAGACGCTTACATGACCTTGAGAAAATCCTAAATTGAAATAATAATATTAAAAGTATATATTTCTTTAATCCTATATAGCTAACTGTTTAACAAGACACATTTTCAATCTCATCTAATAGCCGATAGCTGAGTTAAATACATAGAATTGCTAGCTAGTGACTGAAATATATTTTACTTGTCAAACAGTCCAAGAAGAAGAAGAAGAAGAAGAAAATGTGTTTGAAGTGTCCATCAAGTGAAGGAAGTGTGTGGGTGTGTGATTAGTGTGTAATTGGCCGCAGGTGAGCAGGGCGTGGCCTGATTGTCTGCAGCATAAAAAGGTGTCCTGCAGACTGAAGGCCAAGCTGTCTGTGGTGTGCTGAGACGGTCAGTTATGGCGTCTTTACCTGTCCGCGTGACTCTGCTCCTTTTGCTGCTGTCGTCTTCGTCTCTGTCTCTTCGTTTGGACCGTTTCTCCAAGCAGGGTCCTGCGGGGCGTCACCAGGCGGCCTCCAAACACGACCACGAACAGCTTCCCGCGGACCAGCGGCGGCCTCTCAACACGGTCAGTGTGACCTGCCACCCGGACTCCCTGGAGATCCTGATCCGAGCTGACCTGTTCGACGTGGGGGCGCCCGTCGATAGCTTTGAGCTGCGTCTTGGGGTGGATCACGATCAAGACTTCTGTAGGGCCACGCCATCCGCTGAGGACCAGTACAGGATTCTTGTCAGGTTGCTGGACTGTGGCACAAAATACTGGGTAACAAAAATGTATTTTAAGTTTGCAACGTGATCCAAACTGGTGCTGACTTTATCTTGTCCACAGATGACCGAGGAGTCTCTGGTCTACACCAACCTGCTCATCTACACTCCTGCACCTTCACCTGATGGTCTGATCCGAATGGACGAGGCCGTCATTCCAATCGAGTGTCACTACAAAAGGTGTGTTTGTATACTTTTGTATTTTACATGATGTGGTTCTAATGTGTTCTGCTTCTACACAGGCGCTACAGTCTAGCCAGTTCTTCCCTTTCTCCCGCATGGGTCCCCTTCAAGTCCACGCAAGCTGCAGTAGAAACTCTGGACTTTAACCTCAGAATTACGTCAAGTAGGTTCATCATTGCACTATTTACACCCTGTCCTGGTATATTTACCATTATGTATTTATGTTCAATATGTAAAGCAGGACTAAATTACTTATATAGTGGCTAGTTGGATGATGGACTAAAAGTCCCATAATGTAGTGTTTAAGTTGCATAGCTACTGGCTTTCCGATGCCTGTTTGCATGACATCCCTAATACTTTAATAACCTTTTTAAAGGTCTTAGTGGACAGCACTTTTTTTTAGCTCTAAATTCCAAAATGTTGTACACTACTGAATTGGGGTCTTATGGCCACTTATGTGGACACTTATACTGCCATCTGGTGGTGTCAGAATAGTACAACATACAATGGTAATTGGAAAAAAAAATAGTAAAAATACAGATTTGCATGTCAGTACACATTTGTGTACACACTAAAATTGGATTTTTATTTATTCTAATTAGGGCCCAATAAGCCCAAAGAGAAATAAAAAAAAATAAGTATGTGAAGAGCTTGGGCCTTAAGAGGTTAAAGCAAGGGTGTCAAACTAATTTTAGATCAGGGGGCCACATGGAGGAAAATCTACTCCCATTTGGGCCAGACTGGTAAAATCACAGCATGATAAATTAAAAGTAAAGGCATTTCAGATGGTTTGAATTAAAAAATTTGAACAAGAACATTTTAAAGTGGACAAGTCATATTGTTGGGGTTTTTTTACTTTCATGTTGTGGCTAGTAGTTTAGATGTTCTGAATAAATATAATCAGTCAATTTATTTGTTAATTTTCAATCTATAAAGATGAAAAAATCTCAAATTACAGGATATGTAGTTTGCTCATTTTCCTTGACTAGTGCACTAACACGTGGTTTATTTTAGTACAAATGTAACATCTACAAAGAATTTCTACATTTAGAACAAGCAGTTTCTTTCGTTAAATTTCAGCTCATTTTTATACTTGGCAAACTTATCCCCCGGGCTGTACATTTGATGCACTTGCTTTAAAGTTTCCATATTCATGCAACTTGAGACTTAAAATGTGTGCCTGGGCAGTTCATAACACGGACTACAAGTCCCATAATGCACTGTGGCTCATAGTTACAGGCTTTTCTATGGGCAGGACACTTATTTTTTAATTTTTTAGCTCATTCACGTTCGTTCTTGTTTCAGTATAAAACAAGTGGCTGGTTCGCGTGATATTTTACATGGCTAGTAGCTGTGTTAAAAAAAAAAAGTACTTGACACCACTAGGTGAGGTGAAATTATCCATTTGACCCATCGCCCTAACCCCCTGGGAGGTGAGCAGCAGGAAGTCCGCATCCAAGCATAATTTTGGGTGATATAACCCCCAATTCCAACTGGGTCCCATTTTTCTAGTCCTTAATATGACTCGGCCAGGGTTTGAATTCACAACCTACCGACACACTAACCACAAGGCCACTGAGCTGGTATCACCATCTCTTCAGTCAGGAAAAATGGGATGACTGTCCTTTTTAAGTTGCATGATATCTCACTTGCAGTGGCTGTTCTGGAAGAAAAGTTTAGAGCAGGGGTGTCAAACTCTAGAGTGGGCCAAAATTTAAAACCGAACAAAGCCGCGGGCCGAGGTTGAACAAATTAACCTTTTAGTAGGGACCCAAACTAGTTTTGCATTGAATATTGAACAAGCAAGGCTTATAACTTTTATAGTGACTTGCAAAATGGAGTTACTAATTAAATATCAATGGCATGTATAATAAAAATTGAATGCCTCTTTTCGGCGGGGGTGTATATTGTAGCATCCCGGAAGAGTTAATGCTGCAAGGCGTTCTGGGTATTTGTTCTGTTGTGTTACGGTGTGGATGTTCTCCCAAAATGTGTCATTCTTGTTTGGTGTGGGTTCACAGTGTGGCGCATATTTGTAACTGTGTTAAAAAAAAATTATACGGCCACCCTCTGTGTGACCTGTTTGGCTGTTGACCAAGTATGCCTTGCATTCATTTGGTGTGTATAAGCCGCATATATTATGTGACTGGGCCGGCACGCTGTTTGTATGGAGGAAAAGCGGACGTGGTGACAGGTTGTAGAGAACGCCAAAGGCAGTGCCCTTAAAGCCCACCCCAAATATTGTCACGGATGAACTTCGGGAGTCTCCCGGGAAAATCGGGAGGGTTGGGAAGTAAGAGTATTAGCGGTGAATGTGCTCTGATAGTTTGATATTGCCTCAAGGGCCAAATGAAATTACACGGCGGGCCAAATTTGGCCCACAGGCCAGAGTTTGACTCCCATGGTTTATAATTCAAATTTGCTCAAAAGACTGGAGGGTGTGACACTATCTACTGACTGGCTCATTAACATAAACCATGGGAATGGAAGGTCACGGTAAAGAAACCTTTACATATAATCTTGCACTTCAAACTAAGGCGAAAAAAAAACTGCAGCTTTGCAACTCGGCAGACTGATCTGTGAGTGCTTTGGAATGCATCCGCCACTGCTCGTTGACCGTAAGGGCCGCCAATAAAACTGGGGAAAAAAGTTTGCCAGATTGTCGCTGTTGGAAAAAGCGCTCAAAGCCCGAGTCATTGTTTCCATTCACGTTGCAGATGACTGGCTGTCCGAGAGGAGCTCAAACGTCTACTTCCTGGGCGAGTCCATCTTCATGGAGGCCTCTGTGCGAGTGGGGCACCACATGGGGCTCCGCGTGTTCCTGAGCAGCTGCGTGGCCACTCTGCAGCCCGACATCCACTCCATGCCGCGCTATGTCTTCATCGAACACGGGTGAGCGTCTCTAAAACCAGCAGCCCTTATGGACACTTTATTAGGTACACCTGAGACCATCTACTAGAGCAGTGGTTCTCAATCTTTTTTTAGTGATGTACATGCTGTCAACATTTTTTTAATTCAAGTACCCCCTAATCAGAGCAAAGCATTTTTGGTTGGAAAAAAAGATGAAGTAAAATACAGCATTATGTCATCAGTTTCGGATTTATTAAATTGCATAATATTGCTCATTTGTTGTAGTCTTGAACTATTCAGAAAAGATATAAAAATAAACAAGTGATTCAATTATAAAGATTTCTACACATAGAAGTTATCATCAACTTATAATAGAGATCCATCTGGATTCATGAACTTAATTCTAAACATTTCTTCGCAAAAATCTTTAACATCATTTATGGAAAATGTCCACAAAAAAATCTAGCTGTAAACACTGAATATTGCATTGTTTTTTTAGAATATTTTTGGAAAATCACACCATTTGAGAAGCACTGTACTATATAGTCAGGATGAGAAAATTCTACTTGAATGCAAAGCTTTGCTAACTAAATCCAGAGTTGCCGGAGGTAATTTAACTTGGGAGTGGCCATGCCAGCAACCTTAAAGTTCCTGGTTCGATCCCCATCTACCAACCTAGTCATGTTTGTGCCCTTGAGCAAGACACTTAAAGTAACACTAGTCACACACTAGGAGTGCCAAAATTATTCTTTACATTCGACCCATCTCCTTATATCCACCCCCTGAGAGGTGAGGGGAGCAGTGAGCAGCAGCGGTGGCCGCGCTCGGGAATCATTTTGGTGATTTAACCCCTAATTCCAACCCTTGATGCTGAGTGCCAAGCAGGGAAGTAATGGATCCCATTTTTAGTCTTAATATGACTCGGCCAGGGTTTGAATTTACGACCTCACCCTTGTTCCTGATGGGTCGTGATTAGGGCCTTGCATGGCAGCTCCCGCCATCAGTGTGTGAATGGTGTCAAAGCGCTATAGAAGTATAACCCAGTTACGTTTTTTTCGGAGTATAAGTCGCACCTGCCGAAAATGCATACAAAGAATGGAAAAAAAACAAGTCACATTTTTGGGGAAATTAAAAAAAAAAAAAAAACACCAAGAATAGACATTTGAAATACAATTTTAAAATAAATAAAAGATAACAGGCTGAATAAGTGTTATATGACTCATAAATAACCAACTGAGAAGGTGCCTGCTATGTTAACTTAACATATTATGGTAGGGGTCAGCAACCTTTTTGAAACCAAGAGCTACTTCTTGGGTACTGATTAATGCAAAGGGCTACCAGTTTGATACACACTTAAATAAATGGCCAGAAATAGCCATTTTGCTCAATTTACCTTTAATAAATAAATCTATATATAGATATTTGTCTGTCATTCCATCTTACATTTTTTTTCCTTTTACGGAAGGTTTTTGTAGAGAATAAATGATGAAAAAAACACTAGAACAGTTTGAGAAAAATAATTAAATTTTGAAACCGTTTATCTTCAATTTGGACTCTATAAAAGTCAAAATACAACCAAAAAAAAGAGAAACTAGCAAATTCAAATCTTTTTGAAAAAACATTTAAATTTATGAAACATTAGTAATTTTTCCTGATTAAGATTAATTTTAGAATTTTGATGACATCTTTTTAAAATAGTTTAAAATCCAATCTGCAGTTTGTTACAATATATAACAAATTGGACCAAGCCATATTTCTGACAATTACTTCTAGATTTTCCAGAACAAAAATTTTAAAAGAAATTCAAAAGACTTTGAAATAAGATTTACATTTCATTCTACAGATTTTCTAGATTTGCCAGGATAATTTTTGGGAATTTTAATCATAAATTAGAAGAAATTTTTCGCAAATATTCTTTGTCAAAAAACAAATGCTAAAATGAAAAATTAAATGAAAATATTCTCTACAATAAAAATTACTTTAACATTGATTTAAATTGTCAGGAAAGAGGAAGGAATTTAAAAGGCGTGTTTAAAAAAATCCTAAAATTTTTATTTTTTTTTCTCTAAAATTGTCTTTCTGAAAGTTGTAAGCAAGGTAAAAAAAAAATTGACTCATTTTTGAGTTTTGTCTCTCTTAGAATTAAAAATGTCGTGTAAAGC
The DNA here is from genome assembly GCF_033978795.1 of Nerophis ophidion. NCBI lineage: Eukaryota > Metazoa > Chordata > Actinopteri > Syngnathiformes > Syngnathidae > Nerophis > Nerophis ophidion. Next base: position 17,039,223 of record NC_084633.1, on the reverse strand, counting down.
AAGACCAGCTTGCTAGTAAACTTTAAATAGAGGCAGCTCACTGGTAAGTGCTGCTATTTGAGCTATTTTTAGAACAGGCCAGCGGGCGACTCATCTGGTCCTTACGGACTACCTGGTGCCCACGGGCACCGTGTTGGTGACCCCTGTATTATGGTAAGTCATTCAAATACAACATATAGAACATGCTATATATTTACCAATCTGTCACTTCTTATTGCCAAATCCCATGAAATTGTATACATCTAGTCTCTAACATGAATAAGATAAATATTTGATATTTTACATTAGTGTTAATTTCACTCCTGAGTATAAGTCGCACCCCCGGCCCAACTATGGGGGGAAAAAAAACAAAAAACGACATAGTCCGAAAAATACTGTACCACTTTTTTAAATGGAATGCTGACTCCTACCTCTGAATAGGTGCCTGCTGGATTCCAAGCTTCCGGGTTCCAAGTCTCATTTCGTAGTCCGCACACAAGACGACAAGCTCCAGTTGGTCATTGACGCTTTCAGGTTCCACAATGAAGACCGAGGAGAGGTTAGTGTCTCCCGCTCTTCAAAGCGAACTTGTTTTGTGGTTCTCTGTATAAAATGTCTGTTTCCTGCCTGCAGCTTTACATCACATGCCACCTGAACGCGGTGCCTGTCACCGACGCAGAGGTGCCCAACAAAGCCTGCACTTTCGTCAACGGGAGGAAAGTATTGGCTTAAGTTTGCATGGATGAAAAGGGGTGTGAACAGATTTTGTTCTCCAGGTGGAGGTCAGCTGATGGCAACGACTACTTATGTGGGTATTGTCAAAGCGACGTCGGACAAATGCTCAATAAGCCCGCCAAGTTCGGTCCTCGGGGTTTCAGCAAGATTGACGCGTCTGAACCGCAGTGGAGGAGCAGACTTCCTGCTAACGGTATAGTCACGGCTCCTGCAATGCCACTAGCGGGCCTTTTTTTTTTCCTGTAACTCTAATCCATTCCAGTTTGGGAAGAGGAGGCGCGAGTGGGTCCGATGTTGGTGCTGCCGGCCAAGCAGAAGAGTTGGATGGTTCCTGAGGAAGTGTCTCCAGTCCTCCAGACGCTCGGCAGACCTGCGCATTATGGCAGCCAGTGGAAGAGCGGCCTCAGCTACAAACAGGGTAATTTATTTCAACCCAAATTAAATCAGTGTTTTGCTGTGGGGATCATTTAATTTCACATTTGGATTAAAAACATCCATCCATCTTCCGCTTATCCGAGGTCGGGTCGCGGGGGCAGCAGCCTAAGCAGGGAAACCCAGACTTCCCTCTCCCCAGCCACTTCGTCTAGCTCTTCCCGGGGGATCCCGAGGCGTTCCCAGGCCAGCCGGGAGACATAGTCTTCCCAACGTGTCCTGGGTCTTCCCCGTGGCCTCCTACCGGTTGGACGTGCCCTAAACACCTCCCTAGGGAGGCGTTCGGGTGGCATCCTGACCAGATGCCCGGACCACCTCATCTGGCTCCTCTCGATGTGAAGGAGCAGCGGCTTTACTTTGAGTTCCTCCCGGATGGCAGAGCTTCTCACCCTATCTCTAAGGGAGGAAACTCATTTCGGCCGCTTGTACCCGTGATCTTATCCTTTCGGTCATGACCCAAAGCTCATGACCATAGGTGAGGATGGGAACGTAGATCGACCGGTAAATTGAGAGCTTTGCCTTCCGGCTCAGCTCCTTCTTCACCACAACGGATCGGTACAACGTCCGCATTACTGAAGACGCCGCACCGATCCGCCTGTCGATCTCACGATCCACTCTTCCCTCACTCGTGAACAAGACTCCTAGGTACTTGAACTCCTCCACTTGGGGCAGGGTCTCCTCCCCAATGGATTAAAAACATTTTAACCCAAATAGGTGACATTATTATCAGCACACCCAACTATAAAATTTCATCTGTTTGGGTTAATGTTTTGCAAACCAGTAATTATAGTTTGCAAATGTTAGTGCTGTCTAGAGCTTGGCAGAGGAACCATGCAATACTCTTCCATATCAGCAGGGGGCAGCCAATACCTTTTGTAGATGTTAGAACGTTGTGATCACAATATTTAGACTGCAGGTAAAATGTATCTAATGCTTAAACAAAAGGCGAGTGCCCCTAAAGAAAAGGCATTGAAGCTTAGGGAAGGCTACACCAAACAAAACTAAAACCGAACTGGCTGCAATTTAAATTCAAACAAACAGAATGCTGGACAACAGCAAAGACTTACTGTGGAGCAAAGACAGCGTCCATAAAGTAGAATACTTTGTCATATTTGCATATAACGAGATTGAAGACTCCAATTTAAGGTGCGGTTGTGGGAACAAATGAGGTCAAATAAATAACACAAGAGGTATATAAAGGAAAATCTAACAATTGAAATAGACTACTATCCAATAAAAATAACAAGCAATCCTGTAGAACTTACGAAACGCTATAGAAATACAATGTACAGAACAAGACATACGACCATGACAATGTCCCCACAAAGGATAGCAACACAAAGTATTGATTACTAAAACAAATTAGGTGTAGGGAATAGTGTTTAAAGAAGCCAGGAAACTCATACTAAACAGGAAAAGCATCAGTATGAGCGCAAGACGAGAACTAAAATGCTACACACAGGAAAACTGCAAAAAACTCAAGTTATGGGTTGTGACAGTAGACCTTCTTAGATATATTGATGCTTGGTTAGTCATAAACAACTTCCTACTGTCAACAGAGTTTAATTTTATTTCTGCTGATAGTATGCCTCTGGGTTTTTTCAACATAAAAAATGTGCCTAAGCTCAAAAGGTTGAAAAACGTTGCTAAAGTGTGCTTCCATATTTAGACCTGGAGAAGGGTCTGGTCACCTCAAACCAGGATGAAGAGCTGACGTCTGACAATGAAGATGACATCCCTCTTGAGGAATTCTCAAACTATCTGGAAGGTAAAGCAGTATTTTCTTCACTTCATGACAAGTGATAACCGGATTGTAATCATAGATGATGAGGAAGATGAAAGCGGACCTCCTGAACACACCGTGATCCTTCCTGAGGGTGGACAGGAAGACAACTCCACGTCGGACGTAGTAGACCTGTGGCCTGTCGCTCAGTCTGAGACAGACGTGACCCTCTTGTCCAATTCAACTGACTCCCAAATGGACCAAGCTGCTATGAGCGACCCAAAGAAATAATAAAAACTAATCTAATCAAATGTATCTGCTCTTAATTGCAACCTGACTGGTGGATAAAGCATTAATCAACAAATTCATTCAGGGTATCCGTGGGGTCTTAAATCCAATAATTAGAATTTAAGACCTTAAAATTCTCAAGGTCTTAAACCTTTTGATACTTTTATGTAAAATCTGGATAAACTTCAGTCCCTCTGAAATGTTGACATTTTTGCGGAGGCTAAAACGTAACTACAAAATGGAACTAAAGTAGGTGACCTGTCAATTGCTCACCAGCAGTTAGTGTTCTGTTAAGCATTGTTACAGCTAAACATAGCAGTGGAGAAAACTAAGATGGGTAAATAAAATTTTAACAATTTGCCTCCCGAATGACCAATTTAGTGTGCTTGAAGCCGGTGGGTGGAAACTAATAGTGTTTAGTACCAGGGGAAAAAATCGCTTCGAATTTGAATCGCGATTCTCATTTTTAAAGGCAATTTTTTTTTTTTTTTTTATCAATCCAACAAAATACACAGCAATACCATAACAATGCAATCAATTCCAAAACCAAACCTGACCCAGCAACACTCAGAACTGCAATTGAGAGACAAACACGACAGAACAAACCAAAAGTACTGACACAATGATTATCAACAGTATCATTTCAGCATAGTGATTAAAAATCCCTCTGTCATTAGACATTTATTAAAAAAAGTCAGTGGATAACACTTTCATCTCATAAGCTTGACAACACAGTCTCCAATATTTTCACAAGTCATATATTGGTTTCGTTTTAATAGTTAAAATTGACATTGCAATCAGTTTGTAAAACATAATTTTTATAATAAAAGCTTTTTACAAAAATCTACTACTCTGCATGTCAGCAGACTGGGGTAAATCTTGCTGAAATCCTATGTATTGAATAATTAGAGAATCCTTTTAAAACGGCAAAAAAATCATTTTGAATCGAGAATCGTGTTGAATTGAGAAATCGATTTTGAATCAAATCGTGGCCCAAAGGTTCGCAGTCCTATTTAGTACCCAAATGTGGAGCCATCGAGGAGGGAAGAGTTTGTAAACATTGTGTTGAATGGAATAATGGAAGTCAAAAGATGGAATGTTACGCCACGAATGCAAGACGTTATGAAAAAAATGGTCTTGAAGTCTTAAATTTGATATCTTGAAATCTGAAAAAAACCCTGTTTATTCATATATGCTGACCTTTTTTATAAATTATAATTAAAAGTAGAGTTGCTGCAATTATGGGAAGTCTGGAATTTGACTACAAAATGAGCTTTTTTGATTGAAACTTATTCAGATTGCACAGTATGTATTCTGTACAATTGACCACTAAATTAGTAGTTAGTAGGGCTGTGAATCTTTGGGTGTCCCACGATTTGATTCAATATCTGTTCTTGGAGTCACGGTTCGATATATCGATTTTTCGATTCGATTCTCGATTCAAAAACGATATTTATCCGATTCAAAAGGATTCTGTATTCATTCAATACATAGGATTTCAGCAGGATCTACCCCAGTCTGCTGACATGCTAGCAGAGTAGATTTAAAAAAAAAAAAGTATAATTGTAAAGGACAATGTTTTATCAACTGATTGCATTAATGTAAATTTGTTTTAACTATTAAACGAACCAAATATATGATTTATTTTATCTTTGTGAAAACATTGGACACAGTGTGTTGTCACGCTTATGAGATGCAATGCAAGTGTAAGCCACTGTGACACTATTGTTCTTTTTTGTATTTATTTTTATAAATGTCTAATGATGTCAATGAGGGATTTTTAATCACTGCTTTGCTGAAATTATTATTAATATTGATACTGTTGTTGATAATCATTTTTGTTTCATTACTTTTGGTTTGTTCTGTGTCGTGTTTGTGTCAATTGCTCTGTTTATTGCAGTTCTGAGTGTTGCTGGGTCAGGTTTGGTTTTGGAATTGGATTGCATTGTTATGGTATTGCTGTGTATTGTTTGTTGGATTGCTAAAAAATATATATATATATATATATATATATATATATATATATATAAATCGATTTTGAGAATTGAGAATTGATTCTGAATCTCACAACGTAAACGATTCGATTCGTATTCGAATCTATTTTTTCCCACACCCCTAGTAGTTAGATATGCTACCTCAGTAGAAGCATTTAAGTCCCATTATAAAACTCATTTGTTTACTCTAGCCTTTAAATAGACCCCCTTTTTAGATCAGTTGATCTGCCCCCCTTTCCCTTGTGGAGGAGAGGGAGGGGGGGGGGAACAGGTCTGGTGGCCATGGATGAAGTGCTGGCTGTCCAGAGTTGGAACCCAGGGCGGACCGCTCCCCTGTGCATTGGTTGGGGACATCTCTGCGCTGCTGACCCATGTCCGCTCGGGATGGTCTCATGCTGGTCCCACTTTGGACTGGTCTCTCACTATTATGTTAGATACACTATGGACTGGTCTCTCACTATTATGTTAGATCCACTATGGACTGGTCTCTCACTATTATGTTAGATCCACTATGGACTGGACTCTCACTATTATGTTAGATCCACTATGGACTGGACTCTCACTATTATGTTAGATCCACTATGGACTGGACTCTCACTATTATGTTAGATCCACTATGGACTAGACTTTCACAATATTACGATAGACCCACTCGATGTCAATTTCTTTCAGTCTCCCCTAGAAGGGGGGGAAGGTTGCCCACTTATGTGGTCCTCTCCAAGGTTTCTCATAGTCATTCACATCGACGTCCCACGGGGGTGAGTTTTTCCTTGCTATATGAATAAACTGATTGATTTATTGAAATGGTAACACCCGAATAAGTTTTTCATCTTGTTTATGTCAGGGTCCACGTTAATCAATTCAAGGTGTTGTAGTTTCCACAATTATCTACGCATGTCCTAAACGAAGTTAAAATTTCGCTGGAATTTCCTACTTTTGTGAATGCAACTTGTGCTTTAAAAAAGTAGGCGTGGCTAACATGCCTTGTCTTTCAATAGCCAGTTCAAATGAGAGCACCTTTTTTATTTTTATATTTTAAAAAATATATATTTTTTTTATTGAACAAACATACGTTTGTAAAAATATTCATAAGTCATTAAGTTCAATTTAATACATTTATAACATACATTTATAATTCCCACAAAGGCAAAGCACTTTCAACATCAAGGAAAGAAGACAAAAGCCAATACAGAGTATTAAATATAACAAATAAATAAAAATATGAACAAACAAAAAGGTATACCTAAATCACTTTAAATGTTTTTAACAACGATATCAATTGTTTGGCAACAGGTAAAAACTCGGAAATTGAACCAGAGCCGTGGGAAATTTACAGCCGTCTTCCAAACTTGGCATTTTGTGCGCATGCGTGTTTACGCGGAAGTACCCGGATGTTGTCAACAGGGCCCCAAATGGTAAGTAGTGTCTTAATGGCGCCGAACCCTAAATACAAGCCAATCATGATCATCTTGATTATATAGAGTCAGATAAACGAACGAAAAGTCGAATGGTTACAGTATTTGTATGTTAAGTTTCATATTGAATTGTTTCTGATTGCGATTTGAGGTGTTTTGTTTGAAACGAGCCAGAAATCCAAGGTTGCCATTCCCCTAACGTCCAGCAGATGTCGACAGTGAGTCGTTAAACTCCGTTACCCAAAACAAACATTTCCACTTTCTCTACACACAAGATGTTAGAGCAGGGGTCACCAACGCGGTGCCCGCGGGCACCAGGTAGCCCGCAAGGACCAGATGAGTCGCCCGCTGGCCTGTTCTAAAAATAGCTCAAATAGCAGCACTTACCAGTGAGATGCCAATATTTTTTAAATGTTATTTATTTACTAGCAAGCTGGTCTCACTTTGCTCGACATTTTTAATTCTAAGAGAGACAAAACTCAAATAGAATTTGAAAATCCAAGAAAATATTTTAAACATTTGGTCTTTACTTGTTTAAATAAATGTATTTATTTTTTTACTTTCCTTCTTATAACTTTCAGAAAGACAATTTTTAGAGAAAAAATACAGCCTAAAAATGATTTTAGGATTTTTAAACACATATACCTTTTTACCTTTTAAATTCCTTCCTCTTCTTTCCTGACAATTTAAATCAATGTTCAAGTATTTGTATTTTTTTATTGTAAAGAATAATAAATAAATTTTAATTAAATTCTTCATTTTAGCTTCTGTTTTTTCGACGAAGAATATTTTTGAAAAATTTCGTCAAACTTATGATTAAAATAAATAAAAAAATATTCTGGCAAATGTAGAAAATCTGTCGAATGAAATGTAAATCTTATTTCAAAGTCTTTTGAATTTCTTTTAAAATTTTTGTTCTGGAGAATCTAGAAGAAATAATGATTTGTCTTTGTTAGAAATATAGCTTGGTCCAATTTGTTATATATTCTAACAAAGTGCAGATTGGATTTTAACCTATTTAAAACATGTCATCAAAATTGTAAAATTAATCTTAATCAGGAAAAATTACTAATGATGTTCCATAAATTCATTTTTAAATTTTTTCAAAAAGATTTGAATTAGCTAGTTTTTCTCTTCATTTTTTTCGGTTGAATTTTGACTTTTAAAGAGTCGAAATTGAAGATAAACTATGTTTCAAAATTTAATTTTCTTTTTTTTCCTGTTTTCTCCTCTTTTAAACTGTTCAATTATGTGTTTTTTTCATCATTTATTCTTTACAAAAACCTTCCGTAAAAGGAAAAAAAATGTATGACGGAATGACAGACAGAAATACCCATTTTTTTTATATATATATATATATAGATTTATTTATTAAAGGTAAATTCAGCAAATTGGCTATTTCTGGCAATTTATTTAAGTGTGTATCAAACTGGTAGCCCTTCGCATTAATCAGTACCCAAGAAGTAGCTCTTGGTTTCAAAAAGGTTGCTGACCCCTGTGCTAAAATTAACCAATAATGCGAGCAAACTAGTCCACAAAGAGACACGGGTATGTTTATACACATATGTTTAACTGGCTTTTCATCCACTTTAGGAACAAGTAAACATGGAGGAGAATGACTGAACCAATCAGACCAAGTCTTGCTTAAATACTTCCACCTGTCCTCCCACATGACCTGATTGCTCAAACCAAGCTGGCTATTTGACTCCACACTGCAGCCTATTTGTAAGGAATCGACACAATGCTGGCCATCTTTCTGTCTTTGGCGCTGCTGTTGTCCCGTTCCTCTGCAGTCAGAAACTTGAAGGACGGACCGGTCGTCGACAAAGATGGCCGCGAGTATAAATCCGTCGGCGTGGACGAGAACGACGTGACGAGTGAGGGAAGGCAACCCGTGCAGGTGACGTGCACGGAGAGGTCGATGATCATAGAGGTGACGGCCAACGTGTTTGGATCGAGACAGCTCGTGTCTCCCGGAGAGCTTTTTCTCGGCGGTGCGGAGCATTCGGGTTCTAGACCGTGTCAGGCCCTCCCTGACGCCGATGGCAATTACATCATCAAAGCCGGGCTGCTGGACTGCGGCACCCAGTTATCAGTAAGTACCTGAGACTGGAGCACGTTAATTAAAGGCCTACTGAAAGCCACTACTAGAAAAAGAAGTGGCAATAAACACGTCCTAGAAAGTCGGAGAAAAATGTTCATGTAAACAAACCACGGTGAGTTCAAAGACCGCCGAAATTAGTAGGACAAAACGGCGCTGGTCAAATACTTGAATCAGAGAAGCATGTTTAAAGGCCTACTGAAAGCCACTACTACCGACCACGCAGTCTGATAGCTTAACTATCAATGATGAAATATTAACATTGCAACACATGCCAATACGGCCTTTTTAGTTTACTAAATTGCAATTTTAAAGGCCTACTGAAATGAGATTTTGTTATTCAAACGGGGATAGCAGGTCCATTTTATGTGTCATACTTGAACATTTCGCGATATTGCCATATTTTTGCTGAAAGGATTTAGTGGAGAACATCCACGATAAAGTTCGCAACTTTTGGTCGCTAATAAAAAACTTTGCCTGTACCGGAAGTAGCCGACGATGTGCGAGTGACGTCACGGGTTGTGGAGCTCCTCATATCTCAACATTGTTTGCAATCATGGCCACCAGCAGCGAGAGCGATTCAGACCGAGAAAGAGACGATTTCCCCATTAATTTGAGCAAAGATGAAATTTTCGTGGATGAGGAAAGTAAGAGTGAAAGACTAAAAAAAAAATAAAGACGGCAGTGGGAGTGATTCAGATGTAATTAGACACATTTACTAGGATAATTCCGGAAAATCCCTTATCTGCTTATTGTGTAACTAGTGTTTTAGTGAGATTATACTGTCGTACCTGAAAGTCGGGGGGGGGGTGTGGCCACGGGTGTGGTGACCGCCAGTGTCTCTCAGGGAAGCCACGTTTCTTGACAAGGCGAAGCGAAGGCAGCCGTTGGGGCTGGGCTGAGATTTTTTTTTTTCCCCCTTCTACACAGTGGAAGCATCCCACTTTTAGGGGCAGCCGGTGTGAGGAGGCAAGAAAGTCCGCAGCTACCTCTTTTACAGCTGCCCAAAGATTACAATCAACAGGTAGATGGTGTAATTGATCCAGATATAGTGGTTTTGACGTAAATAAAAATGTAATGTATCACTCATTGTTAACACTTCTGTATCCTTGAGAATTTTATGATTTTTTTTAACTGATGTTGATCTTTTGGGGCGGCATGGCGTAGTGGGTAGAGCGGCCGTGCCAGAAACCTGAGGGTTGCAGGTTCGCTTCCCACCTATTGACATCCAAATCGCTGCCGTTGTGTCCTTGGGCAGGACACTTCACCTTTGCCCCCGGTGCCGCTCACACTGGTGAATGAATGATGAATGAATGATTGGTGGTGGTCGGAGGGGCCGTAGGCGCAAACTGGCAGACACGCTTCCGTCAGTCTACCCCAGGGCAGCTTTGGCTACTGATGTAGCTTACCACCACCAGGTGTGAATGAATGATGGGTTCCCACTTCTCTGTGAGCGCTTTGAGTATCTAACAATAAAAAAAACGCGATATAAATCTAATCCATTATTATTATAACGACGCAAGCTCTCCACTCATGTCTACGGTAAGAGCCGACTTATTACCACCATTTTCTCACCGAAACCTGCCGGTTGACGTGGTAGGGAACCATGTTGGCTTGACTGCTCTGTTCCATAGTAAAGCGTCACGTCATCTTTCGGGAATGTAAACAAGGAAAAAACTGCTGTGTTTGTGTCCCTAAAGGCAGCCGCAATACACCGCTTCCCACCTACATCTTTCTTCTTTGACGTCTCCATTATTCATTGAACAAATTGCAAAAGATTCAGCAACACAGATGTCCAGATTACTGTGTTATTGTGTGATTAAAGCAGACGACTTATAGCTGGGATCAGGGCTGAAACAAAATGTCCGCTACAATCCGTGACGTCATGCGCACGCGTCATCATACCGACATTTTCAACAGGGAACTTCGCGCGAGATTTAAAATGGCAATTTAGTAAACCGGCCGTATTGACATGTGTTGCAATGTTAATATTTCATCATTGATATATAAACTATCAGACTGCGTGGTCGCTAGTAGTGGCTTTCAGTAGGCCTTTAAACATGCTTCTCTGATTAAAGTATTTGGCGAGCGCCGTGTTGTCCTACTAATTTTGGCGGTCTTTGAACTCACCGTGGTTTGTTTACATCAGGGGTGCCCACACTTTTTCTGCAGGCGAGCTACTTTTCAATTGACCAACTCGAGGGGATCTACCTCATTTATATATATCATTTATATTTATTTATTTATGAAAGAGACATTTTTGTAAACAAGTTAAATGTGTTTAATGATAATACAAGCATGTGTAACACATATAGATGTCTTTCTTTCACAAAGACAAGAATATAAGTTGGTGTATTACCTGATTCTGATGACTTGCATTGATTGGAATCAGACAGTAATGATGATAACGCCCACATTTTCAAATGGAGGAGAAAAAAAGTTGTCCTTTCTGTACAATACCACATGAAAGTGGTTGGTTTTTGGCATCTAATTCATCCAGCTTCCATACACTTTACAAGAAAAACATTGGCGGCAAATTCCGTAGCTTGCTTGATTGACATTCACGGCACCCGAGGGTCTTGTGAGATGACGCTGGCTGCTGCCAGTTCATTATTATGAAAAAATGACAGAGAGGAAGGCGAGAAACACTTTTTATTTCAACAGACTTTCGCGCCGTCCCTTCCGTCAAAACTCTAAAGGCCGACTGCACATTTCCTATCTTCACAATAAAAGCCCTGCTTCATGCTGCCTGCGCTAACAAAATAAGAGTCTCGGAAAGCTGGCGTGCACAAGTGATGTGCACGCCAGCTTTCTGAGGGATCGCTTGTGCACGCCAGTTTTCCGAGACTCTGTATTTAGTTAGCGCAGGCAGCATGAAGCAGGGCTTTTATTGTGAAGATAGGAAATGTGCAGTCGGCCTTTAGAGTTTTGACGGAAGGTACGGCGCGAGAGTCTGTTGAAATAAAAAGTGTTTCTCGCCTTCCTCTCTGTCATATTTTAATAATAATGATCTTGCAGCAGCCAGCGTCATCTCACAAGACCCTCCGGTACCGTGAATGTCATTTAAGTGACGTCTTGGTGAAGATTGATGATCACTCATTTTTAGGTCTATTTTTTTTTTTAAACCTGGCTGGAGATCGACTGACACACCCCCCGCGGTCGACTGGTAGCTCGCGATCGACGTAATGGGCACCCCTGGTTTACATGAACATTTTTCTCCGACTTTCTAGGACGTGTTTATTGCCACTTCTTTTTCTGTCTCGTTTTGTCCACCAAACTTTTAACATTGTGCGTGAATGCACAAAGGTGAGTTTTGTTGATGTTATTGACTTGTGTGGAGTGCGAATCAGACATATTTGGTCCCTGCATGACTGCAAGCTAATCAATGCTATTTAGGCTAGCTATATGTACAACTTGCATCATTGTCTCATTTGTAGCTATATTTGAGCTCATTTAGTTTCCTTTGATTAATTAAATGTATATCTCATGACACACTATCTGTATGTAATATGGCTTTTAAATTTTCTTTTGCGGCTCCAAACAGATTTGTTTTTGTATTTTTGGTCCAATATAGCTCTTTCAGCATTTTGGGTTGCCGACCCCTGCCCTAGGAAGTTAAAGTACCGATGATTGTCTCACACACACTAGGTATGGCAAAATTATTCTCTGATTTGACCCATCACCCTTGATCACCCCCTGGGAGTTGAGGGGAGCAGTGAGCAGCAGCGGTGGCCACGCCCTGGAATCATTTTTGGTGATTTAACTCCCAATTCCAACCCTTGATGCTGAGTGCCAAGCAGGGAGGTAATGGGCCCCATTTTTATAGTTTTTGGCATGACTCGGCCCGGGTTTGAACTCACAACTTACCGATCTCAGGGCGGACTCTAACCTCGGCCTAGGTGAGAAACTCACGGCCCGCCACTTTAACGTTAGTTTAACTATTAGATGGAGTACCACAGTTTGAGAATCACTAAAATAGTGTTACAAACGTCTATATTCATTGTTGTAGTGTTTTGTGTAACCTAAACAATGTATAAAATGTGTTTGTTTTTGTTTTTTTTCTTTTTCATCTGCAGTTATCCGACGACTCCGTTATTTATTCCAACCATCTGACCTTTTCACCTCGGCCCCGTCATGTCATCACGAGGCTGACCGAAGCAGTTATTCCCGTTTCCTGTCACTATAGAAGGTAACATTCTCTATTTTTACTAAAATTGTTCCACTTAAGTCTTTTATCCATCTGTACATTATTGCTTTAATCCAAAATGTATTTGTTATCAGCAACCCTTGTTTCAACAACACAAGCTTTCTGTGTGTCAAAAAATACTGCAATTATACTTTCTTTATTAATTTGTCCTTTTCTTGTCTAATTTCCTTTTCCAACTGCACTGTTTCTTCCTTTCCCAAATCCACTTTGGTATAATTTTAGTATTTCTTTCGACTCATAATGTACCGTATTTTTCGGAGTATAAGTCGCACCGACCGAAAATGCATAATAAAAGAAGGAAAAAAACATGTATACGTCGCACTGGAGTATAAGTCGCATTTTTGGGGAAATTTATTTGATAAAATCCAACACCAAGAATAGACATTTGAAAGGCAATTAAAAATAAATAAAGAATAGTGAACAGGCTGATTTAAGTATACGTTATATGACGCATAAATAACCAACTGAGAAGGTGCCTGCTATGTTAACCTAACATATTATGGTAGAAGGCATTCAAATAACTACAAACCCTGTTTCCATATGAGTTGGGAAATTGTGTTCGATGTAAATATAAACGGAATACAATGATTTGCAAATCATTTTCAACCCATATTCAGTTGAATATGCTACAAAGACAACATATTTGATGTTCAAACTGATGCATTTTTTTTTTGTGCAAATAATCATTAACTTTAGAATTTGATGCCAGCAACACTTGACAAAGAAGTTGGGAAAGGTGGCAAAAAATACTGATAAAGTTGAGGAATGCTCATCAAACACTTATTTGGAACATCCCACAGGTGTGCAGGCTAATTGGGAACAGGTGGGTGCCATGATTGGGTATATAAAAAGCTTCCCAAAAAATGCTCAGTCTTTGACAAGAAAGGATGGGGTGAGGTACACCCCTTTGTCCACAACTGCGTGAGCAAATAGTCAAACAGTTTAAGAACAACGTTTCTCTAAGTGCAATTGCAAGAAATTTAGGGATTTCAACATCTACGGTCCATAAGATCATTAAAAGGTTCAGAGAATCTGGAGAAATCACTCCACGTAAGCGACATGGCCGGAAACCAACATTGAATGACCGTGACCTTCGATCCCCCAGACGGCACTGTATCAAAACCCGACATCAATCTCTAAAGGATGTAACCACATGGGCTCAAGAACACTTCAGAAATCCACTGTCACTAAATACAGTTTGTCGCTACATCTGTAAGTGCAAGTTAAAGCTCTACTATGCAGAGCGAAAGCCATTTATCAACAACATCCAGAAACGCCGCTGGCTTCTCTGGGCCCGTGCTCATCTAAGCTGGACTGATGCAGAGTGGAAAAGTATTCTGTGGTCTGACGAATCCACATTTCAAATTGTTTTTGGAAATATTCGACATTGGGTCATTCGGACCAAAGGGGAAGCGAACTTTCCAGACTGTTATCGACGCAAAGTTCAAAAGCCAGCATCTGTGATGGTATGGGGGTGTATTAGTGCCCAAGGCATGGGTAACTTACACATCTGTGAAGGTACATACAGCTTTTGGAACAACATATGCTGTCATCTAAGCGCCGTCTTTTTCATGGACGCCCCTGCTTATTTAAGCAAGACAATGCCAAGCCACATTCAGCACGTGTTAGAACAGCGTGGCTTCGTAAAAAAAAGAGTGCAGGTACTTTCCTGGCCCGCCTGCAGTCCAGACCTGTCTCCCATCAAAAATGTGTGGCGCATTATGAAGCGTAAAATACGACAGCGGAGACCCCGGACTGTCGAAGGACTGAAACTCTACATAAAACAAGAATGGGAAAGAATTCCACTTTCAAAGCTTCAACAATTAGTTTCCTCAGTTCCCAAACGTTTGAGTGTTGTTAAAAAAAAAAAAAGGTGATGTAACACAGTGGTGAACATGCCCTTTCCCAACTACTTTGGCACGTGTTGCAGCCATGAAATTATAAGTTAATTATTATTTAAAAAAAAAAAAAAAGTTTGAGTTTGATCTTGTCTTTGTAGTGCATTCAACTGAATATGGGTTGAAAAAGATTTGCAAATTATTGTATTCCGTTTATATTTACATGTAACACAATTTCCCAACTCATATGGAAACGGGGTTTGTATAACATATAGAACATGCTATACGTTTACCAAACAATCTGTCACTCCTCATCGCTAAATCCCATGAAATCTTCCTCAATGTCTCTTCCAAACAACTCTGCCAACTCCAAAGGTATGCGCCGTTTCCTGCTGCATATTTCACTACGTCCATCTTGTAATCTGCAGTGCATGAATTCCTTTTCGGTGCCATTTTTGTTCAGCCCTTGTCAGTTTTTATAAGTTACCGCCAACGTTGAAACAATCCATTTTAATCCATTTTAATAGCTACGGCAGTAGCATATAGCAGTTAGCATCTCATGACCCACAATGCACTTCTGCCATGACCCTCCCCCGCCAAATTCTTATTGGTTGACGCGTATGTGACTATTGCTGGCATTTTCTTCGTCTGTTCCGCGAATACGGAAAATACTTTATATTTTATGGCAGGGGTCGGGAACCTTTTTGGCTGAGAGAGCCAAGAAAGCCAAATATTTTAAAATGTATTTCTGTAAGAGCCATATAATATTTTTTTTAACACTGAACACAACTAAACGTGTGCATTTTTAAGTAAGACCAACATTTCTAGAGTATAAGTCTCTTATTCTTTGGAATAACATTGTTATTCTGATGCTAACTGTGGAGGGGACGTGGCCTGCGGGCCTGCAGCGAAGCAGGGTGTGCCAGGACCGGCCTCGAAATCAGCGACAGGTGCATAGATGGCCCATCTGGACCTTGTTATTGAATCACCTGTCGCTCTGTTATAAGCAGCAGCAGCCAGGAGGAGAAGACGGGGTTGAAACTGGAGACAATTTTTGATTTGTTTTATTTATTTTTTCTTTTGTTTTTGTTGACTTGACTTTTTTGCTTAGTTTTTTCCCGTTTTATTTTTGTTTTGTATAATTTTTCTTGTTCTTTTTCTTAATTTTTATCATTAATTTTTTAGTTTTTCATTTGTTTTTTAATCTTTTTTTTTGTTTTTGCTTTATTTTTTTTCCTTTGGTTTTTCCCTTTAATTTTTTTGTATAATTTTTCTGTTTTTTCTTCTTTTTGGTTTTTCTCATTTATTTTTCATTTAAAAAAAATTGTTTTAATCTTTTTTTTTTTCTTCTTTTTGTTTCTGCTGTCTTCATTTTTTTTCTTTTGGTTTTTCCCTTCTTTTTTGTATAACTGAAAATTAAAACAATATTGTAACCCTGAAACAGGCTCTGATGTCGGTGCCTAGTGGTCTGAAGAACCCCCAGGAGGGAAAGCCCCACACTAACCAATAATAAATAAATTACTTTTTACCATTAACGCAACTTCTTGAACATAAAGCATGAGAATGTTTTATATTTTGAACGTTATTTTTAACAAGTGGAATTATTCCTTACTTATCGTGTCAAGCGATGTCAGCTCAGATTTATCCGAGAGCCAGATGCTGTCATCAAAAGAGCCACATCTGGCTCGCGAGCCATACGTTCCCTACCCCTGTTTTATGGTAATGTGTGAATAATTTCACACAAGTCGCTCCGGAGTATATGTCGCACCCAAACTATGGAAAAAAAACTGACTTTTAATCTGAAAAATACGGTACCAGTCTTTCAATAGTCATTTTTTCTATAACTTTGCCTAAATTTGAAGTCAATGCTATCGGCCTATTAATTACCTGCCTCTTCCTGGTTTGCATATTGGAATTTCTACAGCTTCTTTCGGTAACACTTTAGTATGGGAAACATCTATTCATCCATCCATTTTCTACAGCTTGTCCCTTTTTAGGGGTTGCGGGGAATGCTAGAGCCTATCTCGGTGGCATTCAGCTGCATTCACCCTGGACAAGTCGCCATATGAACCATTAATTGGTTGCTTATTAACTTAGGGTTGGGGTTAGGGAAGACTCTTAGTTAATGGCTTAATGGTTGTTTAATAAGGCCATGCTAAATAATCCATTAAGTACTTAAGTTCTTAATGACTAATTAACAGCGATTATGTTACTAATTTGCATGTTAATAAGAAACTAACTAATGGTTCATATGTTCCCCGTACTAAAGTGTTACCCTTCTTTCAACTCAGCTGGTCATTTTCCTTCTTCATATATCCTCCATCCATCCATTTTCTACCGCTTATTCCCTTTCGGGGGCGCTGGCGCCTATCTCAGCTACAATCGGGCGGAAGGCGGGGTACACCCTGAACAAGTCGCCACCTCATCGCAGGGCCAACACAGATAGACAGACAACATTCACACTCACATTCACACACTAGGGCCAATTTAGTGTTGCCAATCAACCTATCCCCAGGTGCATGTCTTTGGAAGTGGGAGGAAGCCGGAGTACCCGGAGGGAACCCACGCATTCACGGGGAGAACATGCAAACTCCACACAGAAAGATCCCGAGCCTGGATTTGAACCCAGGACTGCAGGACCTTCATATTGTGAGGCAGACGCACTAACCCCTCTGCCACCGTGAAGCTCTTCATATATCCTATTTTATATAATTACAAAACCATTTATTTGCCCATGTTATCTAAGTTTTTGGTTATTTTTTTTGGATCATGTGGTAACTCACCTGGTCTTTTACTGGGGTCGTTTCAATATTCCACCCATTTCATTCATAGAACATATCTACAGTGGGGCAAAAAAGTATATAGTCAGCCACCGATTGTGCAAGTTCTCCCACTTAAAACGAGGACAGAGGTCTGTAATTTTCATCATAGTGAGAGACAGAATGTGAAAAAAAATCCAGGAATTCACATTGTAGGAATTTTAAAGAATTTATTTGTAAATTATGGTGGAAAATAAGTATTTGGTTACTTCAAACAAGGAAGATCTCTGGCTCTCACAGACCTGTAACTTCTTCTTTAAGAAGCTCTTCATGGCCAAGACCAAAGAGCTGTCGAAGGACACCAGGAAAAGAATTGTAGACCTGCACCAGACTGGGAAGAGTGAATATACAATAGGCAAGGGGGGTGGTGTGAAAAAATCAACTGTGGGAGCAATTATCAGAAAATGGAAGACATACAAGACCACTGATAATCTCCCTCGATCTGGGGCTCCACGCAAGATCTCATCACGTGGAGTCAAAATGATCATGAGAACAGTGAGCAAAAATACCGGAACCGCACGGGGGGAATGACCTGCAGAGAGCTGCGACCAAATTAACAAAGGTTACCATCAGTAACACACTACACTGATAGGGAATCAAATCCTGCAGTGCCAGACGTGTCCCCCCTGCTTAAGCCAGCGCATGTCCAGGCCCGTCTAAAGTTTGCAAGAGAGCACATGGATGATACAGCAGAGGATTGGGAGAATGTCATGTGGTCAGATGAAACCAAAATAGAACTTTTTGGTATAAACTCAACTCGTCATTGTCAGGCTTCCCCCTGACAGTTTGTCTATGTTTTAGTTTTTTCCTATGCATTTTTCTGTTTCCTGTGTTTAGTATTTCCTGTCTTTTAGTTCCTGTCAAGTGCTCTTAATTTGTCAGCTTCCTGTCTTGTTCCCTGAGTGCTGTGTTCCTCCTCGGTGTGTTTAGTATTTCCTGTCTAGTGCTATTTGGTCAGCTTCCTGTCTTGTTCCCTGAGTGCTGTGTTCCTCCTCGGTGTGTTTAGTATTTCCTGTCTAGTGCTATTTTGTCAGCTTCCTGTCTTGTTCCCTGAGTGCTGTGTTCCCCTTTAGCTGCGGCTGATTGGCATCTGGCCACACCTGTTGCCAATCAGCCGGCTCCTATTTGTACCTCCTTTGTCTTGTGTCAGTTGCTGGATCATTGTATTGTCATTCGGACTTGTATTGTCGTTGCCTCATGTCACTCTTGTGTCTTTGCTACCTGTCGTGTCTGGCACCATTTCAGCTATTACCTGGTTGTCGTAGCGGTAAACTGTTTTTGTTAGCCATAGCTATTTCCAGTTTTTCTGTTTATCCTCTAGCTTCCATGCTAAAGTTCCTTTTTGTTTCTTGTTAGCTTCTATGCTAAAGGCCTTTTGTTTTTTATCCGCCCACGTGCGCGCTTTTGGTTTGAACCCTTTGTTTGGTTTTGTCTTAGTATTAAAATCATGTTTGCTCACTCCATGCCTGCCTCCATCTCTGCATCTTGGGGTTCGTCAACAAATACCCCTGACAGTCGTGTTTGGAGGAAGAAGAATAGTGAGTTGCATCCCAAGAACACCATACCTACTGTGAAGCATGGGGGTGGAAACATCATGCTTTGGGGCTGTTTTTCTGCCAAGGGGTCAGGACGACTGATCCGTGTTCAAAAAAACCTCCTTCCATCAGCCAAAACCTCCTTCCATCAGTGAGAGCTTTGAAGATGAGACGCGGCTGGGTCTTCCAGCATGACAATGATCCCAACCACACCGCCCGGGCAACGAAGGAGTGGCTCCGTAAGAAGCATTTGAAAGTCCTGGAGTGGCCTAGCCAGTCTCCAGACCTCAACCCCATAGAAAATCTGTGGAGGGAGTTGAAAGTCTGTGTTGCTCGGCGACAGCCCCAAAACATTACTGCTCTCGAGAAGATCTGCATGGAGGAATGGGCCAAAATACCAGCTACTGTGTGTGCAAACCTGGTAAAGACCTATTTGTAATCTTTTTACCTCTGTTATTCCCAACAAAGGTTATATTACAAAGTATTGAGTTGAATTTTTGTTATTGACAAAATACTTATTTTCCACCATCATTTACAAATTATTTTAAAATTCCTACAATGTGAAATCCTGGATTTTTTTTTTTTTCACATTCTGTCTCTCACAGTTGAAGTGTACCTATGACTGCTAGACTTTTGACAAGAACAAGAAAGTTTGATCACATTACGCCTGTACTGGCTCACCTGCACTGGCTTCCTGTGCACTTAAGATGTGACTTTAAGGTTTTACTACTTACGTATAAAATACTACACGGTCTAGCTCCATCCTATCTTGCCGATTGTATTGTACCATATGTCCCGGCAAGAAATCTGCGTTCAAAGGACTCCGGCTTGTTAGTGATTCCCAAAGCCCAAAAAAAGTCTGCGGGCTATAGAGCGTTTTCATTTCGGGCTCCAGTACTCTGGAATGCCCTCCCGGTAACAGTTCGAGATGCCACCTGAGTAGAAGCATTTAAGTCTCACCTTAAAACTCATTTGTATACTCTAGCCTTTAAATAGACTCCCTTTTTAGACCAGTTGATCTGCCGTTTCTTTTCTTTTTCTTCTATGTCCCACTCTCCCTTGTGGAGGGGGTCCGGTCCGATCCGGTGGCCATGTACTGCTTGCCTGTGTATCGGCTGGGGACATCTCTGCGCTGCTGATCCGCCTCCGCTTGGGATGGTTTCCTGCTGGCTCCGCTGTGAACGGGACTCTCGCTGCTGTGTTGGATCCGCTTTGGACTGGACTCTCGCGACTGTGTTGGATCCATTGTGGATTGAATTTTCACAGTATCATGTTAGACCCGCTCGACATCCATTGCTTTCCTCCTCTCTAAGGTTCTCATAGTCATTATTGTCACCGACGTCCCACTGGGTGTGAGTTTTCCTTGCCCTTATGTGGGCCTACCGAGGATGTCGTGGTGGTTTGTGCAGCCCTTTGAGACACTAGGGATTTAGGGCTATATAAGTAAACATTGATTGATTGATTGATATGATGAAAATGACAGACCTCTGTCATCATTTTAAGTGGGAGAACTTGCACAATCGCTGGCTGACTAAATACTTTTTTGCCCCACTGTATATTGTTTAAAGCCATTATCGTTGGTCATTTCTCCAATATTTGAATTAGTTTTTTCTTTTCTTTTTCTTTATTTCTCAAATTTATCATCGCTCCGCACTTAATGTTATTGCTAAAAGTTCTGCTTTTTCTTTATTTCCTCCAACACACTGTCCTACTTTCATCACATTTATGTTCACTTGGGACTCCGCCCGATTGTAGCTGAGATAGGCACCAGCGACCCCAAAAGGAATAAGCGGTAGAAAATGGATGGGTCTTTTTACAACATACTTTTAGCTTGTTCCCTCTTATACTGGATCATATCATAAATTTTACACTTCTTCTGTTCATTGCTCCCACATTTTCCATACTCCTGCTCTTACTGGCAGTCCTCTCCCTTATCTTTCTTGCTTGCTTCTTTGTCTTGTCTTAACTTTCTTCTTGCCTCTTTTTGCACTTCTAAACAACGGAACTATTTAACTGGCCTCTCAACAAAATTGACAAGATCTTGGGTTTGAGAGAACCTCTTCTGTTGGACACACGACTGACTCTCTCGAAGGACTGCCGCG
Organism: Nerophis ophidion; assembly: GCF_033978795.1. Taxonomy (NCBI): domain Eukaryota; kingdom Metazoa; phylum Chordata; class Actinopteri; order Syngnathiformes; family Syngnathidae; genus Nerophis; species Nerophis ophidion. The sequence continues at coordinate 17,018,055 of NC_084633.1, read as the reverse complement.
TACCTGGCGACCCCTTTCATTCGAGGATGTTGAAGATATCTACCTATTTAGAATTATGACTACAGGACATCTGTGGATTGGAGTACGTGTTGCTCTGGTTTGTCAACAAATTGGAAGATGCCAGCGGTCTTCAAAGTACCCCAAAGCTGCCACAAATGATTGGAGGATGTAGGCAGAACAGTAGACACTCTTGTGATTTGCATAACATAGGATCTTCTGCCCTGCAGGACGAATTTGAGGACCAGTAATAGACAAGAGTAAAAAGCAATTAATTTTAGCTTGCAAACAAATAATTCTAATTTGGATTGTTTCCCTGGCTTCGAGACTCTCCCGAAGGACAGCGAGGCGAAGACACAACAAACTCCCTTCTTATCCCTCATGCACACACACACTGACTGGCAGTTGCAAGAGCACTAAGATCACGGAACAGAGACACTCTACAATCTTACACACTCACACACGACCGCCATCCTACGCCTTCGACGCTTGAGTCCCTTAGCGGTGATTGACGACTGAGCAGTGCTTTAGATAGCAGCAGCCTGCCTCTGAGCTCCCCGCTACCTCCCCTCTGTTGCAAGTCTTGTGAATTCTTTGTAACTTGTGTGATTATAGCTATTGAGTTGTTTTTTTTTCTGGACCCTTACCCAGCCTTAAACTTAATATTTTTTTTACTCATCTCCAATGTTTGCCTGTTTCCCACCTTTTTAAGGCGTGCCCATCGTCAGCAGTCCTGTTCTGTCTTCACTTGAGTACGACTGTGCTGAACGCGTAATTGCGATTCCTTGTATGTTTTGTACATGCGAAAAAATTTATGGTCATATTTCTTTCCGGGAGCACTTCCTCGACAAACTGCACAAGTCCAGAGTCGCTCTGTCTTCTTTACGTTCCTGAATGTCATCTAGTCTCTTTATCATTGTGACCGTTACCCTTTTTATTTCTCTTTTCAAATCTTTAAAATGTTCTCCTCTTGGGATTCCTGTCTCTACTTCAGCCCCCTTTTGTTCTCCCACTTCTTTTTGATTCCCGTATCTTATTATACAGCTTCTGCATTCGCATTGCTTTGCTCTTTTGCTCTCCATTTTTTACATTTGATCAACAGGCTTTCAACATCTCCACCTCTCCAAAGTCCTTCTTTAACCCATGTCATCAAACTAATATTGTTTATGTCTCTATTTGAATTAAGTGTGTATATATAATCTTGCAATTTTCTAACAATCTTTTTCAACTATTTCTCAAAATGCATCACCGAATGACACAGGAAGTCCTTCATACCGACAGCCATCAGACTATATAATGCATATGTTCCTTTTTGACTGTACTTAAATGTATAATAGACAATATTTATAGTATTCACATGTGAATAATGCTGTATAATAGACTGTATTTGTTATTCACACGTGAATAATGCTGTATAATAGACTGTATTTGTTATTCACACGTGAATAATGCTGTATAATAGACCGTATTTGTTATTCACATGTGAATAATGCTGTGTAATAGACTATTTGTTGTGTACATGTGAATAATGCTTTATAATAGACTATTTGTTATTCACATGTGAATAATGCTGTATAATAGACTGTTATTCACATGTGAATAATGCTGTATAATAGACTGTTATTCACATGTGTATAATGCTGTATTATACTGTATTATTGACATGTGAACAATGCTGTATAATACTATTTGTTTTTCACATGTGAATAATGCTGTATAATACTGTATTTATACTATTCACATGAGTAATGCTGTATAATAGACTGTATTTATACTATTCTGATAGGAATCAATAAAGTACCATCTATCTATTCACGTGTATAATACTGTATACTATTCACATATGAATAATGCTGTATAACTGTATTTATATTATTCACATGTGAATAATGCTGTATAATAGACTGTATTTAGGTTATTCACATGTGAATAATGCTGTATAATCGACTATTTGTTATTCACATGTGAATAATGCTGTATAATAGACTGTATTTGTTATTCACGTGTGAATAATGCTGTATAATAGACTGTTCACTTGTGAATAATGCTGTATAATAGACTGTATTTATACTATTCACATGTGAATAATGCTGTATAATAAACTGTTCACATGTGAATAATTCTGTATAATAGACTATTTTTATTATTCACATGTGAATAATGCTGTATAATAGACTGAATTTATAATATTCACATTTGAACAATGCTGTATAATATACTGTATTTAGGTTATTCACGTGTGAATAATGCTGTATAACAGACTGTATTTGTTCACATGTGAATAATGCTGTTTAATAGACTATATTATTCACATGTAAAAAAAAAAATACCTAAATGTTTGTTTATTGTGAGCGAACTGTGGTGCTGAATTTCCCCCGGGTATAAAAGTACTTTCTATTCTATCCCGTCTCCTCCTTTTTTCATCTTCCTTCACTCTTTTAGCACTGGACTTTCCTTCATTACCTCCTCTTCCCTCTAGTCTTATCCATGTTCCTACCTTCCTCATACATCCTGTCACTATCCCCCTTCCATCACCATCCAGTCGCAAATCAGATTATGCGGACCGCCAAAAAGATTCAAACAATCGATACTCTGTCAGCCACTGATCTTTGGGCCACTTCCCAACCATTATGATTTAAGTAAGCGCGAAGATGGCCAAAATGTATATTTTTTAATTGGGGGCGGGAAAAATGGTAGAAAATGGCTGGAAGGATGGAGGATTTTTTAAAATGTCTTAATATGAATCTTTTTTTCCCGTTACCTCTATTGCACCTTTACACGGAGTCCAGGAAACACTTTTTAATCGCCTGTTCATGTATTACTATTTTAAACTGTGCTTTGAGTCATCCATGGTCATTTCTATCAATTTTTTTATTATTATTTTTTTTTTTTTCCACGGTTCCTTTTAGGGCCTATGTGTCAAAGTCAAGGCCCACGGGCCAGATCTGGCCAGGGAATTAATGATCTATGGCCAGAGGTGGGTAGAAATGCGCTACATTTACTCTGTTACATATACTTGTGTAACTTTTGGGATAAATTGTACTTCTGAGAGTACTTTTAATGCAACTTACTTTTACTTGAGTATGTTCATAGAAAAGAAACGCTACTTTTACTCCGCTCCATTTATCAATCAATCAATCTATCTACATTCAGCTCGCTACTTGCTACTGATTTTTATCGAACCGTTAATGCACGCTTTGTTTTGTTTGTCAGACAGACCTTCAAATGCCTTCGTTTCACCAATCAAATGCAGTCACCGGTGACGTTTGACTCCGTTTCACCAATCAAACAGAGCCAGGCGGTCACATGATTAACTGCACACTTTTTTTTTTTTATAAACCTTTATTTATACATTTCAACATTTACAAACCGTTGAAAATAATAATCAAAGTACAAAAACAGTATAAAAAACGTACAAAACAGCGCCAGGGGGTTGTAAATTCAAAGTAACTAAAATAGAATTTAAAAAAAAAAATATATATATATATATATATATATATGTGTATAAAATAAACAAAGTGCAAAGCCATAGGCTCACTCAATCTCAGTAAATAACTTAAATTTGAAACACAGCATCATCGTTTTCACAGCTTTTTGGTTGTTCGAGGTAGAGTGTTTTATTGTAGAGTTCTAAATCTTTTTTAAAGGCACAAAACACAGGTCTGGTATTGAAAAACTTACTTTTATGAGTATAAAACTTAGCCAATAGTCTAATGAGGTTGCAAAGGTAAAATTCATTTAAAAAATGTTTCAATACAGTGTAAAACCAAATATATATTATGTTATTGTTTTAGTTGCTTAAGAGATATTCCTGCCTCTGAATTTGTTCATTGCTATTTCTGTTTTTGTGCATTACTTGTTGCCGTCATCATTAAACAAACAGGTTACTCATCAGTTACTCAGTACTTGAGTAGTTTTTTTCACAACATTTTACTTTTACTCAAGTAAATATTTGGGTGACTACTCCTTACTTTTACTTGAGTAATACATCTCTAAAGTAACAGTACTCTTACTTGAGTACAATTTCTGGCTACTCTACCCACCTCTGTCTATGACTGCCCGAGATTATATTCGATTAGTATTAGAACCGCCCCGCAGGCTACAACCGCCTGCTGACGTTTTGCACGCACCAGTACTCATCAATTTTTAAAATCAAGTTGGGTTCCTTCCCGGCCGCGCCAAATGATAAAATAAATACATTTAATAAAGTTAAATACAAATAAGGCAACAAGAGAAGTATCCTACAGTTCTCTTTTGTAAAGTAAATCTGAACATTTACATCAACTATATGATTTGCCTGAGAAGCTGGACAGGACAAAAAAAAAAAACAATAAAAAAATCAAGTCATAAAAATTGGTTTCTCACAGTAAATCTTTGGGGACCTACTTTTTTGAAAAAAATAAATGTTTGCATTATCTTGTTATATCTCACATTCTATATTGTTTTGGAAAAAAGGTTGTCAAAAGTTAATTCATTAAAAAAAAACAAAAAAAAAACCCTGTTTCCATATGAGCTGGGAAATTGTGTTAGATGTAAATATAAAGGGAATACAATGATTTGCAAATCATTTTTAACCCATATTCAGTTGAAATTGGTACCGGGCCGCACAAGAAATTAAATAAACATATATATATATATATATATATATATATATATATATTTTTTTTTTATTAAATCAACATAAAACACTATTTACATTATATATCAATATAGATCAATACAGTCCGTAAACACATGATAGTATTTGTTTATGGAAAAAAAAAGGCCAAGCCACATTCGGCACGTGTTACAACAGCGTGGCTTCGTAGTAAAAGAGTGCGGGTACTTTCCTGGCCCGCCTGCAGGCCAGACCTGTCTCCCATTTGAAAATGTGTGGCGCATTATGAAGCATAAAATACGACAGCGGAGACCCCGGACAATTGAACGACTGAAGCTCTACATAAAACAAGAATGGGAAAGAATTCCACTATCAAAGCTTCAACAATTAGTTTCCTCAGTTCCCAAACGTTTATTGAGTGTTGTTAAAAGAAAAGGTGATGTAACACAGTGGTGAACATGCCCTTTCCCAACTACTTTGGCACGTGTTGCAGCCATGAAATTCTGAGTTTGCAAAAAAAAAAAGTTTGAGTTTGAACATCAAATATCTTGTCTTTGTAGCATATTCAACTGAATATGGGTTGAAAAGGATTTGCAAATAATTGTATTCTGTTTATATTTACATCCAACACAATTTCCCAACTCATATGGAAACGGGGTTTGTTCAAAAGAAAACAAATGTTTATGCATATGTACATTTATTCAGTTATAAACATTCATTCACTTTCTTTGCTTTACCGCTGCTGGTATTTTCTATATCATTACTGTAATATTTTCAGAATGTTTTTTTTTCTTCCCATTTTTGGCCAAAGTAAGACAAGGAAAACAATCTGAAGTTGTCTTTATTTTTTTTAGTTTTAATGCTATGATTTTAATATCCCGGCCCGCCTGTGCACAGATTTTCCTCCATGCACACCCTGAGCTGAAAATGAGTTCGACATCCCTGCTTTAGTACATTTATTAACTTTGGGAGGATCACATTGTCATTTATTTCACTCTCTTTGTAGGGCTCCATGTGCATTTATGGGATGTTACTGACTTCTAGTGACCAGTGTGTGTTACTAAATATAGTTGATCCTCATTAGCTATGCTTCAAAACAAACTGTAAATCTGGGGTCATCAACCTTTTTTGAAACCAAGAGCTACTTCTTGGGTACTGATTATTGCGAAGGGCTACCAGTTTGATACACACTTAAATAAATTGCCAGAAATAGCCAATTTGCTTAATTTACCTTTAATATATATATATATATATATATATATATATATATATGTATGTATGTATGTATGTATGTATGTTTATATATGTATGTAGCTGAGATAGGCGCCAGCGACCCCGAAAGGGAATAAGCGGTAGAAAAATGGATGGATGGATATATATAAAATTGGTATTTCTGTCTGTCATTCCGTCATACATTTTTTTTTTCCTTTTACGGAAGGTTTTTGTAAAGAATAAATGATGAAAAAAAACACCTAATTGAATGGTTTAAAAGAGGAGAAAACAGGAAAATAAAGAAAACTAAATTTTGAAACATAGTTTATCTTTAATTTCGACTCTTTAAAAGTCAAAATTCAAACGAAAAAAATTAAGAGAAAAACTAGCTAATTCGAATCTTTTTGAAAAAAATTTAAAAATAATTTATGGAACATCATTAGTAATTTTTACTGATTTAAGATTAAATTTAGAATTTCGATGACATGTTTTTAAAAAGGTTAAAATCCAATCTGCACTTTGTTATAATATATAACAAATTGGACCAAGCAATATTTCTAACAGACAAATCATTATTTCTTCTAGATTTTCCAGAACAAAAATTTTAAAAGAAATTCAAAAGACTTTGAAATAAGATTTACATTTCATTCTACAGATTTTCTAGATTTGCCAGAATATTTTTAGGGAATTTTAATCATAAGTTTGAAGACATTTTTCACAAATTTTCTTCGTCGAAAAAACAGAAGCTAAAATGAAGAATTTAATTAAAATGTATTTATTATTCTTTACAACGAAAAAACAAATTTACTTGAACATTGATTTAAATTGTCAGGAAAGAATTTAAAAGGTATGTGTGTTTTTAAAAATCCTAAAATCATTTTTAAGGTTGTATTTTTTTCTCAAATTGTCTTAGTGAATGTTATAAGAAGCAAAGTAAAAAAAAAAAAGTATTTATTTAAGCAAGGGAAGACCAAGTCTTTAAAATTTCTTGAATTTTCAAATTCTAATGTGAGTTTTGTCGCTCTTAGAATTAAAAATGTCAAGCAAAGCGAGACCAGCTTGCTAGTAAATAAATAACATTTAAAAAAAAATAGAGGCAGCTCACTGGTAAGTGCAGATATTTGAGCTATTTTTAGAACTGGCCAGCGGGCGACTCATCTGGTCCTTACGGGCACCGCGTTGGTGACCCCTGCTGTAAATAGTTCACTAGCCTTAATGTCAACACAGACATTAGTAAATGTCTTATTTACTAACTTATGTTTGTCTGGCAATGGTTGAATCTTGCCGATTGTATTGTACCGTATGTCCCGGCAAGAAATCTGCGTTCAAAAGACTCCGGCTTATTAGTGATTCCTAGAGCCCAAAAAAAGTCTGCGGGCTATAGAGCGTTTTCCGTTCGGGCTCCAGTACTCTGGAATGCCCTCCCGGTAACAGTTCGAGATGCTACCTCAGTAGAAGCATTTAAGTCTCACCTTAAAACTCATCTGTATACTCTAGCCTTTAAATAGACCTCCTTTTTAGACCAGTTGATCTGCCGCTTCTTTTCTTTCTCCTATGTCCCCCCCTCCCTTGTGGAGGGGGTCCGGTCCGATGACCATGGATGAAGTACTGGCTGTCCAGAGTCGAGACCCAGGATGGACCGCTCGTCGGGACCCAGGATGGACCGCTCGCCTGTATCGGTTGGGGACGTCTCTACGCTGCTGATCCGCTTGAGATGGTTTCCTGTGGACGGGACTCTCGCTGCTGTCTTGGATCCGCTTGAACTGAACTCTCGCGGCTGTGTTGGAGCCACTATGGATTGAACTTTCACAGTATCATGTTAGACCCGCTCGACATCCATTGCTTTCGGTCCCCTAGAGAGGGGGGGTTGCCCACATCTGAGGTCCTCTCCAAGGTTTCTCATAGTCAGCATTGTCACTGGCGTCCCACTGGATGTGAATTCTCCCTGCCCACTGGGTGTGAGTTTTCCTTGCCCTTTTGTGGGTTCTTCCGAGGATGTTGTAGTCGTAATGATTTGTGCAGTCCTTTGAGACTTTTGTGATTTGGGGCTATATAAATAAACATTGATTGATTGATTGTTTGAATGTTTACATGCAGCAAATGACACAATTGTATGTTGTTGAGTTTGAGTAATTGATTGAAACTTTTATTAGTAGATTGCACAGTTCAGTACATATTCCGTACAATTGACCACTAAATGGTAACATCCTAATAAGTTTTTCAACATGTTTAAGTCGCGGTCCACATAAATCAATTCATGGTATCCACTGCTAGAATGTACTTATTGTGTGTACAGGAGACACGTTGTGAGCAGTCACCCTCAGGATGTCCCTCCGATTATCTCCTCCCCTACAAACACCTCTCCTTTCTCGCTCAAGCTGATGTCCGGTAAGTGAGAACTCTGCGTCTTCAACAATCTGGGTAATAATGTCCGCCCTGAGATGGGTAGGTTGTGAGTTCAAACCCCGGCCGAGTCATACCAAAGACTATAGAAATGGGAGCCGTTACCTCCCTGCTTTGCACTCAGCATCAAGGGTTGGAATTGGGGGTTAAATCACCAAAAATGATTCCCGGGCGTGGCCACCGCTGCTCCCCTCACCTCCCAGGGGGTGATCAAGGGTGATGGGTCAAATGCAGAGAATAATTTCAACACACCTGGTGTGTGTTTGACAATCATTGGTACTTTAACTTAAAGGCCTACTGAAATGAGATGTTCTTATTTAAACGGGGATAGCAGGTCCATTCTATGTGTCATACTTGATCATTTCGCGATATTGCCATATTTTTGCTGAAAGGATTTAGTAGAGAACAACCACGATAAAGTTTGCAACTTTTGGTCGCTAATAAAAAAAAAGCCTTTTCTTTACCGGAAGTAGCAGACGATGTGCACGTGATGTCACGGGTTGTAGGGCTCCTCACATCTGAACATCGTTTACAATCATAGCCTCCAGCAGCAAGAGCTATTCGGACGGAGAAAGCGACAATTTCCCCATTAATTTGAGCGAGGATGAAAGATTTGTGGATGAGGAAAGTTAAAGTGAAGCACAAAAAAAAAAAAAAAAAAAGGCGACTGCTCCAGGTGGCGGCAGTGCGAACGTTTCAGATGTAATTAGACACATTTACTCGGATATTTCTGGAAGATCCCTTATCTGCTTATTTTTTTAATAGTGTTTTAGTGAGATTGTAAAGTCATACCTGAAAGTCGGATGGCTGCGGTGAACGCCAGTGTCTCTCAGAGAAGCCAAGATCACAGCTGCCTTTTTGAGCTGCAAGAGGACGCATAATCCACTGAAGTCTCCGGTAAGAGCCGACCTAATACCACAATTTTCTCACCCAAAAACTTGCTGGTTGACGTAGAGAAACATGTTCGCTTGACCGCTCTGTGTTAAAGCTTCACAACAAACACCGGCTGTGTTTCGGTGCTAAAGGCAGCTGCAATCCACCGTTTTCCACCAACAGCTTTCTTCTTTGACGTCTCCATTATTAATTGAACAAATTGCAAAAGATTCAGCAACACAGATGTCCAAATTACTTTGTAATTATGCGATGCAAAGAGACGACTTTTAGCCGTGTGGTGCTGGGCTAATATGTCCGCTACAACCGTCACGTGTTATTAATTCCGTGATGTTTTCAACAAGAAACTCCGCGGGAAATTTAAAGAATAGTAATTTAGTAAACCAAAAAGGCCGTATTGGCATGTGTTGCAATGTTAATATTTCATCATTGATATATAAACTATCAGACTGCGTGGTCGCTAGTAGTGGATTTCAGTAGGCCTTTAACTTTGTCCTCTTACTGCTGCAGATGACTGGACGAGACCGAGGCTGTCCAACGTTTTCCACCTTGGAGACTTCATCAACATCGAGGCCTCCTACATCAACCCCGGTCCAGAACAACGACAACTCTTTATTGACAGCTGCGTCGCAACCCTGAGTCCAGATTCTACATCGGTGCCCAGATACTTCTTCATTGAGAACAACGGGTGATTTTAAAAATTCATCATGTGTCTCTTTGCTGGCCATATTAGGTCATCTTGTTTTTGCGTCTCCCTAAGGTGTCTCTCGGACTCAAAACTGCAGGCTTCCAGAAGCCACTTCCTGTCCCGAAGGAGAGTGGATGTTGTCCAGCTGCAGCTTGATGCTTTCCGGTTTCAACGCGATGAAAGGAACTCTGTAAGATGACTTACTAACCTATATTGCGAGAAGTATTTGGCCAACGCTCCGAATGATCAGAATCCGGTGTCCTAATCACTTGGTGTATAAAATCTAGCACTTAGGCACGGAGACTGTTTTTACAAACATTTGTGCAAGAAAGGGCCGCTTTCAGTGATTTCCAGCGTGGAACTGTCTGCTTTATTATAAGAAAATGGAAGAGTTTGGGACAGCAACTGGGGCGGTATAGCTCCATTGGTAGAGCGGCCGTGCCAGCAACTTGAGGGTTCCAGGTTCGATCCCCGCTTCCACGAAAATGGCAGAAAATGCATATTTTTAGAAAACTTTACTTTGCGAAAATGTCGTAAACTTTTTTTCACAAAAAATTCCAAACAATGGACTCTCTTCAGCAGCACAATACTGGTGCTGTAGTTGTAGGAAATGTCTCAAAACCTCTTCCGGAGTGCCGACAAATCCCGAAAATGGCAGAAAATGCACATTTTTGGAAAACTTTTTTTCGCCAAAAATTCCAAAAAACTGACTCTCTTCAGCAGCACAATACTGGTGCTATAGTTGTAGGAAATGTCTCAAAACCTCTTCAGGAGTGCCGACAAAACCCGAAAATGGCAGAAAATGCATATTTTTGGAAAACTTTTTTTCGCAAAAATGTCGTAAGGGGGGGCCTTCCGCAAAAATTCCAAAAAACAGACTCTCTTCAGCAGCACAACATTGGTGCTATAGTTGTAGGAAATGTCTCAAAACCTCTTCCGGAGTGCCGACAAATCCCGAAAATGGCAGAAAATGCACATTTTTGGAAAACGTTTTTTCGCCAAAAATTCCAAAAAACTGACTCTCTTCAGCAGCACAATACTGGTGCTATAGTTGTAGGAAATGTCTCAAAACCTCTTCAGGAGTGCCGACAAAACCCGAAAATGGCAGAAAATGCATATTTTTGGAAAACTTTTTTTCGCAAAAATGTCGTAAGGGGGGGCCTTCCGCAAAAATTCCAAAAAACAGACTCTCTTCAGCAGCACAACATTGGTGCTATAGTTGTAGGAAATGTCTCAAAACCTCTTCAGGAGTTCCGACAAAACCCGAAAATGGCAGAAAATGCATATTTTTGGAAAACTTTTTTTCGCTAAAATGTCGTAAGGGGGGGGCCTTAAGCAAACATTCCAAAAAACGGACTCGCTTCAGCAGCACAATACTGGTACTGTAGTTGTAGGACATGTCTCATATTCCCATCAGGAGTGCTGACAAAACTCGAAAATGGCAGAAAATGCATATTTTTGGAAAACCTTTTTTCGCGAAAATGTCGTAAGGGGGGGCCTTTTGCAAAAATTCCAAAAAACAGACTCTCTTCAGCAGCACAACATTGGTGCTATAGTTGTAGGAAATGTCTCAAAACCTCTTCCGGAGTGCCGACAAATCCCGAAAATGGCAGAAAATGCACATTTTTGGAAAACGTTTTTTCGCCAAAAATTCCAAAAAACTGACTCTCTTCAGCAGCACAATACTGGTGCTATAGTTGTAGGAAATGTCTCAAAACCTCTTCAGGAGTGCCGACAAAACCCGAAAATGGCAGAAAATGCATATTTTTGGAAAACTTTTTTTCGCAAAAATGTCGTAAGGGGGGGCCTTCCGCAAAAATTCCAAAAAACAGACTCTCTTCAGCAGCACAACATTGGTGCTATAGTTGTAGGAAATGTCTCAAAACCTCTTCAGGAGTTCCGACAAAACCCGAAAATGGCAGAAAATGCATATTTTTGGAAAACTTTTTTTCGCTAAAATGTCGTAAGGGGGGGGCCTTAAGCAAACATTCCAAAAAACGGACTCGCTTCAGCAGCACAATACTGGTACTGTAGTTGTAGGACATGTCTCATATTCCCATCAGGAGTGCTGACAAAACTCGAAAATGGCAGAAAATGCATATTTTTGGAAAACCTTTTTTCGCGAAAATGTCGTAAGGGGGGGCCTTTTGCAAAAATTCCAAAAAACAGACTCTCTTCAGCAGCACAACATTGGTGCTATAGTTGTAGGAAATGTCTCAAAACCTCTTCAGGAGTGCCGACAAAACCTGAAAATGGCAGAAAATGCATATTTTTGGAAAACTTTTTTTCGCAAAACTGTCGTAAGGGGGAGCCTTACGCAAAAATTCCAAAAAACAAACTTGCTTCAGCAGCACAATGCTGCTGCTGTAGTTGTAGGAAATGTCTCATATTCCCATTAGGAGTGCTGACAAAACTCAAAAATGGCAGAAAATGCATATTTTTGGAAAACTTTTTTTTTCGCGAAAATGTCGTAAGGGGGGGCCTTACGCGAAAATTCCAAAAAACTGACTCGCTTCAGCAGCACAATACTGGTGCTGTAGTTGTAGGAAATGTCTCAAAACCTCTTCAGGAGTTCCGACAAAACCCGAAAATGGCAGAAAATGCACATTTTTGGAAAACTTTTTTTCACAAAAAATTCCAAAAAACTGACTCTCTTCAGCAGCACAATACTGGTGCTATAGTTGTAGGAAATGTCTCAAAACCTCTTCAGGAGTGCCGACAAAACCGGAAAATGGGAGAAAATGCATATTTTTGGAAACTTTTTTTCGCAAAAATGTCGTAAGGGGGGGCCTTACGCAAAAATTCCAAAAAACGGACTCGCTTCAGCAACACAATACTGGTGCTTTAGTTGTAGGATATGTCTCATATTCCCATTAGGAGTGCTGACAAAACTCGAAAATGGCAGAAAATGCATATTTTTGGAAAACTTATTTTTGCGAAAATATCGTAATGGTGGGGCCTTCCGCAAAAATTCCAAAAACAACCTCGCTTCAGCAGCACAACACTGGTGTTCTAGTTGTAGGAAATGTCTCAAAACCTCTTCAGGAGTGCCGACAAAACCCGAAAATGGCATAAAATGCATATTTTTGGAAAACTTTTTTTCGCGAAAATGTCATAAGGGGGGGCCTTCCGCAAAAATTCCAAAAAACAGACTCTCTTCAGCAGCACAACATTGGTGCTATAGTTGTAGGAAATGTCTCAAAACCTCTTCCGGAGTGCCGACACAACCTGAAAATGGCAGAAAATGCACATTTTTGGAAAACTTTTTTTCGCTAAAATGTCGTAAGGGGGGGCCTTAAGCAAACATTCCAAAAAACGGACTCGCTTCAGCAGCACAATACTGGTACTGTAGTTGTAGGACATGTCTCATATTCCCATCAGGAGTGCTGACAAAACTCGAAAATGGCAGAAAATGCATATTTTTGGAAAACCTTTTTTCGCGAAAATGTCGTAAGGGGGGGCCTTTCGCAAAAATTCCAAAAAACAGACTCTCTTCAGCAGCACAACATTGGTGCTATAGTTGTAGGAAATGTCTCAAAACCTCTTCAGGAGTGCCGACAAAACCTGAAAATGGCAGAAAATGCATATTTTTGGAAAACTTTTTTTCGCAAAACTGTCGTAAGGGGGGGCCTTACGCAAAAATTCCAAAAAACAAACTTGCTTCAGCAGCACAATACTGCTGCTGTAGTTGTAGGAAATGTCTCATATTCCCATAAGGAGTGCTGACAAAACTCGAAAATGGCAGAAAATGCATATTTTTGGAAAACTTTTTTTCGCGAAAATGTCGTAAGGGGGGGCCTTCCGCAAAAATTCCAAAAAACAGCCTCGCTTCAGCAGCACAACACTGGTGCTATAGTTGTAGGAAATGTCTCAAAACCTCTTCAGGAGTGCCGACAAAACCCGAAAATGGCAGAAAATGCATATTTTTGGAAAACTTTTTTTCAAAATAAATCCCAAAAAACGGACTCTCTTCAGCAGCACAATACTGGTGCTATAGTTGTAGGAAATGTCTCAAAACTTCTTCAGGAGTGCCGACAAAACCCGAAAATGGCAGAAAATGCATATTTTTGGAAAACTTTTTTTCACAAAAAATTCCAAAAAACGGACTCGCTTCAGCAGCACAATACTGGTGCTATAGTTGTAGGAAATGTCTCAAAACTTCTTCAGGAGTGCAGACAAAACCCGAAAATGGGAGAAAATGCATATTTTTGGAAAACTTTTTTTCGCGAAAATGTCGTAAGGGGGGGCAGAAAATGCATATTTTTGGAAATTTTTTATGCAAGAATTCCCAAAAACGGACTCGCTTCAGCAGCACAATACTGGTGCTGTAGTTGTAGGACATGTCTCATATTCACATCAGGAGTGCTGACAAAACTCAAAAATGGCAGAAAATGCATATTTTTGGAAAAACTTTTTTCGCGAAAATGTCGCAGGGGGGGTTCCTACGCAAAAATTCCCAAAAACAGACTCACAAAATTGGTGCTATAGTTGTAGGAAATGTCTCAAAACCTCTTCAGGAGTTCTGATAAAACCCGAAAATGGCAGAAAATGCATATATTTGGAAAACTTTTTTTTTCGCGAAAATGTAAGGGGGGGGGGTCCTTACGCAAAAATTCCAAAAAACAGCCTCGCTTCAGCAGCACAATACTGGTGCTATAGTTATAGGAAATGTCTCAAAACTTCTTCAGGAGTACCGACAAATCCCGAAAATGGCAGAAAATGCATATTTTTGGAAAACTTTTTTTCGCTAAAATGTCATTAGGGCCTTACGCAGAAATTCCAAAAAACAGACTCGCTTCAGCATTACAATACTGGTGCTGTTGTAGGAAATGTCTCAAAACCTCTTCAGGAGTTCCGACAAAACCCAAAAATGGCAGAAAATGCATATTTTTGGAAAACTTTTTTTCGCTAAAATGTCATTAGGGCCTTACGCAGAAATTCCAAAAAACAGACTCGCTTCAGCATCACAATACTGGTGCTGTTGTAGGAAATGTCTCATATTCCCATCAGGAGTGCTGACAAAACCCGAAAATGGCAGAAAATGCATATTTTCTAGTTACTGACGTTGTGTCCTTGGGCAAGACCCTTTACCCACCTGCTCCCAGTGCCACCTACACTGGTTTAAACGTAACTTAGATATTGGGTTTCACTATGTAAAGCGCTTTGAATCACTAGAGAAAAGCGCTATATAAATATAATTCACTTCACTCAGCCACCAAGTGGTAGGCCAGGTAAACTGACATAGATGGGTCAACTGATGCTGAAGCGCATAGTGCAAAGACTTTCTGCACAGTCAGTTGCTACAGAGCTCCTAACTTCATGTGACCTTCCAATTAGCCCACGTACAGTACGCAGAGAGCTTCGTGGAATGGGTTTCCATGGCCGAGCAGCTGCATCTAAGGCATACGTCACCAAGTCCAATGCAAAGCGTGGGATGCAGTGATGTAAAGCACATCGCCACTGGACTCTTAGAGTGGAATTATGGTGTGGGGTTGTTTTTATCAGGAGTTGGGCTTGGCCCCTTAGTTCCAGTGAAAGGAACTTTGAATGATCCAGGATGCCAAAACAGTTTGGACAATTCCATGCTCCCAACCTTGTGGGAACATTTTGGAGCGGGTCCCTTCTTCTTCCAAAATGACTGTGCACAAAGCAAGGTTCATAAAGACATGGATGACAGTCTGGTGTGGATGAACTTGACTGGCCTGCACAGAGTCCTGACCTGAACCCGATAGAACATATTTGGGATGAATTAGAATGGATACTGAGAGCCAGGCCTTCTCCACCGACATCAGTGTGCGCCTTTGGAAGAATGATGGAAAATTCCTATAAACACACTCTGCAACCTTGTGGACAGCCTTCCTAGAAGAGTTGAAGCTGTTATAGCTGCAAAAGGTAGACCGACATCATATTGAACCGCATTGGTTAGGAATGGGATGGCACTTCAAGTTCATATGTTAGCAAATGCAGGTGGCCAAATACTTTTGGCAATATAGTGCATTAGAACAAATCTAGACACACTTTTGGATTGTTTTCTCTTTTAGATATTTATAACATGTCAGCTGAAAGCGAGCTCTGAAATGTGGAGAAGCAGCCCCGTCAACAAGGCCTGCTCTTATGTGCATTCAAGGTAATACACGTTTTATTTTTTTTATTTCTTAATTAAAAATTTGACGGAGACATTTCCTCATTAGATGGATAAACGTGGACGAGAGCGACGAGGTGTGCAGCTGCTGCGAAAGCACCTGCAGCCAGAATTTCCCCAAAAAGGACAATAAAGATACAACACGTCACAACGCGGAAGGTACAAGACGCGTAGTTTCAGTCCTGCAAACATTGCATTTAAGTTGTTTATGTTTCAGGTACCGTTATCTGTGACACCACCATTCTGGGTCCTCTTGTGATTCTACCCACCAAGTAACCAACAAATGAACAATAAATTGTTTTTATTTGGCTGTTTTGTTGCTTTTTGGATGAGAGGTAGGAAAATCTCCCACATTCTCTGAGATGGGTAGGTTTTTGAGTCATACCAAAGACTATAAAAATGGGAGTCATTCCCTCCCTGCTAGGCACTCAGCATCAAGGGTTGGAATTGGGGGTTAAATCACCAAAAATGATTCCCGGGCGTGGCCACCACTGCTGCTCACTGCTCCCCTCACCTCCCAGGGGATGATCAAGGCTTATGGGTCAAATGCAGAAAATAATTTCGCCACACCTAGTGTGTGTGTGTGTGACAATCATTGGTACTTTAACTTTATTCTCAACTGTGCCCCCCCCCCCCTCCCAATGCTATTTTTTCCAAGAGTGGCAATTTTCTCTTTTTTTATTGTGCCTATAGGTTACAAAAAATATTTTCCAAGTTAACTTTAACTCTCCAAGCTGACAGACATCTTTTTTTTTATGTATTTGCTTAAAACATGTTATTGTGGTGGATTGGCCCGAAGCTTAAACTGCAAACAAAGTGGTTTCAGTACAAAAGGTTTATTTACCCATTTCAAAGTACAAGTTGGATTGAATTGTAGACAGCAAAAAATATTTGTAACCCAAATAGGTGAAATTAGATCATCTCCCGCGGCACACCAGACTGGATCTCACGGCCGCGGCACAGTGGTTGAAAACACTGCTGTATAGTACCATTAGTGGCATCCATGAAAAACACAAATCAGCCAAAGGAAAGCAAACTCACTTAGCCGAGGTGTCAAATTACAGAGGATTTTTTTTGTGCAACTTTACACTGCAACAAGTCAGTGTTCAAAAACAAGAAAAAAAAAAATACAAAAATGAGGGGTATTTTTATTTGAACTAAGCAAAATGATCTGCCAATAGAACAAGAACATTTGGCTTGTCAAGACTTTCCAAAACAAGTCAAATTAGCTAACCTCAATGAACTCCAAAATACCTTAAAATAAGTATATTCTCACTAATAACAAGTGGACTTTTCTTCGTAGAAAAAAAGAGACCTTTTTGCTCAATATGTTGAAAAATATTCTTAAATATGCTAACCTTTCTCCGCTCGGGATGGTCTCCTGCTGGCCCCACCATGGACTGCACTCTAACCATTATGTTAGATCCACTATGGACTGGACTTTCACAATATTATGTTAGACCCACTCGACGTCCACATCTGTGGTCCTCTCCAAGGTTTCTCATAGTCATTCACATTGACGTCCCACTGGGTTATGAGGTTTTCCTTATCCTTATTTGGGCTCTGAACCGAGGATGTCGTTGTGGCTTATGCAGCCCTTTGAGACACTTGTGATTTAGGGCTATATAAATAAACATTGATTGATGATTGATTGACAGCATCCTCCGAAGGATTCAGAATCAAGCGAAACCATGCAAATCATATCAAATATTGGGCCACTGGCTTTTTGTATGTTTTCCTCATGTGTCAAGGTCTTTTTGTTTTGCAACTGCTGGCTCCAAAACAACCGTGAATCCCCTAGTCATAACAAACAATCATAACATTTCTTAGAACAGTCAGAACGACCTCAAACTGAACTTTTCCCCCGCATATGATCAGCAGTGGTTCAGAGGTTTTTAGATAGACTTTCTTTTTGGACTAAAAAAGAGACAAAATATGGTATAAAAGTCCGAAATTCCACTACATAATCTTTATAAAATGTAGAGGATATTGTAAATGTTCGGTTCAGGCTGTTTACATAATTGAGGGGCTATTAGACTAGATTAGGGACAGGTGTGGCGCAGTGGAAGAGTGGCCGTGTGCAACCCGAGGTTCCCTGGTTCAATCCCCACCTAGTACTAACCTCGTCACGTCTGTTGTGTCCTGAGCAAGACACTTCACCCTTGCTCCTGATGGGTGCTGGTTAGCGCCTTGCATGGCAGCTCCCTCCATCAGTGTGTGTGAATGGGTAAATGTGGAAGTAGTGTCAAAGCGCTTTGAGTACCTTGAAGGTAGAAAAGCGCTATACAAGTACAACCCATTTACCATTTATTGTATCCTGGCCAGGATTACGGCTGTCATGCCTATGTGATCACGTTTTGTTTTAGTCATGTTCTGTTTGCCTTTTGGCCACTCAGTTCCTGTTTTGCACTTCCTGGTTTGTTTTGTCACCATGACTACCCACTAGTTTTTACCTGTCCTCATGTCTCACACCTGTTTTCACTAATCACCACAGTATTATTTAAGCCTGTCTGTTTCTGTTGTTCATTCTGGCAACTTCACCTCCTTCTCACCGTCTACCACTTTTTATGCCTTCCATGCCAATGATCCATACCCCTTGTCTTAATCCAAGTAAGTTTTTTTTTTTTTTGTTATTCATGCCATTGTGCTAGTGTTTTGTTTTATGTTCATATAAATTGTTCTAGGGGTCACATTTACAGTAAGCTAAGGACTTCTCCCTTCATTGGTATTGTTTTTGAAAACCAGCATTGTAAGTGGTAGACATTTATTTTAGGTCAATCTGCGCACATTTCAGAAAAAAATAGCCCAATTATGCGTAATTGTGGGTTCCTCCGAGGATGTTGTAGTCGTAATGATTTGTGCAGTCCTTTGAGACATTTGTGATTTGGGGCTATATAAATAAACATTGATTGATTGATGGATAATACACGTATCCACTGCAGTAGACGCTGGCCTTTTGAGGTTAAAATGTCAATGCAAGGACTTAACACTGATCCAAGTTCCTCTTTTTAAAAATGTGTTTTTAAGTGTATAGATTTTTTTTTTATTATACAATTTTTGATTTGCTGCAAAAAATGCTGGTCTCAAGTTTTAAACTGACCTCGGGGGCCTGTAAGGCAGACCTGGGCAAATTAAGGCCCGGGGGCCACATGTAAACTTTTCAATCTGGCCCGCCGGACATTCCCAAAAAATAGTTTTAGATGTTTAAGGTGGAAAGTGTAGCTGCCATTATGATGTGCGGTTATGTTTTCTAATGACTGTAAGTCTTCAACTATACTGTCTTTCAATGGTTGGAATCTGCATCCTATACTAGTTACTATTGTCATGTAATTAGTTACTATGGTCATCTAATTACTTACTATGGTCACTATGAGGTATCAGATTGAAGGTGGGGTTTTGTCACTGTTTGTTGCATTTTGGTTGGGTTTCAATTGATTGTAAAATATGTTGTCAATATTCAGTGTTTTATCATTCATAGTTAATATTGTAAATCCCACATTTTTTATTTTCATGTACATTCTGGGTGTCTCATTCAAGAAAAAAATGTCAAATTCCATTCCGTTTTTTTAAGTAACTTTTATCTTTCAATCATTATTGTGAGGTTTTGTATTAGCGTTCCTAAAAATAGATATACCGGCACCCAGAGACACTTTTTTTTTTAAATTATTATTTTTTACATCTAAGTACAATAACTGCCCAGGCCTGCTGTAGGGTTAAAATGTACAGTTAGTTTTTGGCCACTAAATTACAGTACAATATATAAAGTAAATCAAATTTATAAAGTCGGATCAATGTTTCATATATTTGAGGACTTAAAAGTAATTCAATCTTTAGAACACATGACAGAAAGCAATAGATGTGGTTGAATGTTTTATTAAAACAGTCGTTTATTTTAGTAAAATATACACCTTTATGAAATGGCTTAAATATTTAAAATGTGTCATTCAGCCCGGTTAGTTGACAAACTAATATATATATATATATAATACAAAAAATAATTAACATAAAAACTAAAAATTAGCACCTGTTAAATGAACATAAAAACAACAAACTAGCACATGTTTAAGATATGTGTGTATATATATATATGTATGTATATGATGAGGTGGCGACTTGCCCAGGGTGTACCCCGCCTTCCGCCCGATTGTAGCTGAGATAGGCGCCAGCACCCCCTGCGACCCCGAAAGGGAATAAGCGGTAGAAAATGGATGGATGGATGGATATATATATATATATAATTTATAAAGTTTTATCAATATTTCATATATTTGAGGACTTAAAGTAAATTCAACCTTCAGAACACATGACAGCAAGCCATTATTATGGTTGAATGATTTTTTTTAAAACAGTCGTTTATTTTTTGTAAAATATACACCTTATGAAATGTCTTACAATATTTCATAAAGGTATAATTATCAATAACCATTTTAGATGTACTTATTTTAAAAACGAATTCAACATCCCAATTCTTTATGGTCCACTGCAATATTGCTCAAATAAGACATAAAAAGTTATCGTACATTAGTAATCTAAGTCTAAAAAGCATGATTCGCAGTTGTGTTTAAGATTAGGAACCATATAGACGTGACTGCTTGTTGTGGTAGGACAAATTTAAGGTTGTACTTTTATAACGCATGCGCATTAGCCTCTGTTTACCTTCGATATTACCTGTTCTTGGCTAACATTTGCTCTTCAAACCACTACAAAAACAGCAGTTGTCGAAATTTGTCAAATTCAGCCCGGTTAATTAACAAACTAATATATATAATACTAAAATAATTAACATAAAATGAAAAATTAGCACCCGTTTAATGAACATAAAAACTACGAACTAGCACGTGTTTAATGATGTAAGCTTTTCATAAAGGCATAATTATCAATAACCATTTTAGATTTACTTATTTTAAAAACGAATTTAACATCCAATTTCCTTATTGTACACTGCCATATAAACAAGTTATGGTACATTAGTAACCAAACTAAGTCTAAAAGAGCAGTGGTTGTGTTTAAGGTTAGGAACGATATAGACGTGACTGCTTGTTGTGGTAGGACACATTTATGGTTGTACTTTTACTGTTCTTGGCTAATATTTGCTCTTCAAACCACAACAAAAAAACAACTGTTGTCGAAATTTATGTCAAATTCAGTGTTTGAATGAAAAACCAACACATTTTTAATTAACATTAAAACGACAAATTTGTCATATTCAGCCCGGTTAATTGACAAACTAAAATAATACAAAAATTATTTAACTTAAAAAAGAAAAATTAGCACCCGTTTAATGAACATAAAAACGACACACTAGCATGTGTTTAATGATATAAAGTTGGATCAATGTTTCATATATTTGGTGACTTAAAGTAATTCAACCTTTAGAACACATGACAGAAAGCCATTAATATGGTGGAATGATTTCTTAAAACAGTCGTTTATTTTTGTAAAATATACACCTTATGAAATGTCTTAAAACGTTTCATAAAGGCATAATTATCAATAACCATTTTAGATTTGCTTGTTTTAAAAATGAATTTAGCGTCCCATTTCCTTATTGTACACTGCAATATGAACAAGTTATGGTACATTAGTAATCTAAGTCTAAAAGAGCATTAATTGCAGTCGTTCTGTTTAAGGTTAGGAACCATATAGACGTGACTGCTTGTTGTGGTAGGACACATTTAAGGTTGTACATTTACAACGCATGCGCATTAGCCTCTGTTTACCTTCGATATTGCCTATTAATGGCTAACATTTGTTCTTCAAACCACGACAAAAAAACAGCCGTTGTCGAAATTTGTCAAACTCAGTCTGGTTGAATGAAAAACCAACACATTTTTAATTAACATTAAAACGACAATTTAGGACCCGTTTAATGAACATTATAAACGACAAGCTAGCACGTGTTTAATGAACATTAAAACGACAAGCTAGCACATATTTAACGAACAAAACAAACATGTTTACGTCGCAAACGTCGTCATTCCAGGATTCCATTGACGTGGAGGAGAGAGAAGACTTTGACAACGAGGACATTTCAGGCTACAACCAGAAGGTTCAATTGAACTGCTATTACGCCATCTATCTGTACCAGGGCACAAGGTAGCCATCTTTTACTATCACTTTGTTTCATATTTATTTGTTTAGTCCTTCTTCCTCTGTATTTTTATCAATGTTATGACCTTGCCCTGTATTAAAGGCCTACTGAAATGAGATGTTCTTATTTAAACGGGGATAGCAGGTCCATTCTATGCGTCATACTTGATCATTTCGCGATATTGCCATATTTTTGCTGAAAGGATTTAGTAGAGAACATCGACGATAAAGTTCGCAACTTTTGGTCGCTACTAAAAAAGCCTTGCCTGTACCGGAAGTAGCAGACAATGTGCACGTGACGACATCACCGGTTGTGGAGATCCTCACATCCTCACATTCATGGCCACCAGCAGCAAGAGCGATTCGGACCGAGAAAGCAACGATTCCCCCATTAATTTGAGCGAGGATGAAAGATTCGTGGATGAGGATAGTGAGAGTGAAGGACTAGAAAAAAAAAGAAAAGGTAAGGGCAGTGGGAGCGATTCAGATGTTATTAGACACATTTACTAGGATATTTCTGGAAAATCCCTTCTCTACTCATTGTGTTACTAGTGTTTTAGTGAGATTATATGGTACCTGAATGTCGTACGGGTGTGGTGACCGCCAGTGTCTCCGGTGGGAGGCGGTAAGAGAGTCCGCAGCTGCAGGAGGACGCAGGCTCCGCTCATGTCTCCGGTAAGAGCCGATTTATTAGCACAATTTTCTCACCGAAACCCGCCGGTTGACATGTTCGCTTGACCGCTCTGTTCCATAGTAAAGCTTCACCTCCGGGAATGTAAACAAGGAAACACCGGCTGTGTTTGTGTTGCTAAAGGCAGCCGCGATACACCGCTTCCTACCTACATCTTCTCATCTTTGACGTCTCCATTATTAATTGAACAAATTGCAAAAAATTCAGCAACACAGATGTCCAGAATACTGTGTAATTATGCGATTAAAGCAGACTACTTATAGCTTGGATCGGGCTGGAAGAACATGCGTCAGCATACGCGTCATCGTACCATGACGTTTTCAACAGGATACTTCGTGGAAAATTTAAAATTGCAATTTAGTAAACTAAACCGGCCGTATTGGCATATGTTGCAATGTTAATATTTCATCATTGATATATAAACTATCAGACTGCGTGGTCGGTAGTAGTGGCTTTCAGTAGGCCTTTAAGATCTCTGCGTGTGCAAAAAGTGCATGAAACACTAACCAGGTGATGAATGAAACTGTCTTAGATCTGAGGCTACTGGGGAAAATGTGTCTTGGAAGCAAGGGCGAGCAGACTCCACAAGCAGTCAGGAGGACTTTAGGTAACACAGGAGTTGTCCTATTCAACCGCGTCACATCCACAGGCTGCCATGGGAAATGACATTCATCAATTTCTTGCCATTCAGCTTTCTCCATCCGCTTCCTGTTGTGGCTTCAAACCCTCCTCACTGATCCTCGATCAGCTGCTTGTGTCCACGCTGAGCCTTTCTGTCCCTCCCTACAGCTTGACACTGATTGACAGCAGCCTGCCCATGGAGGCCGAACCAGAGCTGCGCATGTACATCTCCAGGAGGCTGAGCAAAGGAGCCCTGCTCGGAGGAATGGGGAACATCGCCACGGTGGAACTCAGGTGGGACCGATATGCCCCCGTCTTCGAAAACTACTTCCAGATCGTCCTACCACTCAATACAGTGGATTCGGAGAGTATTCACAGCGCTTCACTTTTATAGCCTTATTCCGCAATGAAATAAATAACCCATAAATAAATACCACATGTACATAAGTATTGCCAGCTTTTGCTCAATACGTCAGCGCACACAGTCAGTGATACCTCCGGGTCAAGCACTTGTCCATTTGGTTATGGTTTAAGTTTATTTCAAGCATGTTATACAGATACCCTTACTCTAATTGAATAAAATTTGGATGAATTTATTTCAGGAGCAAAACGCTAATCAAAGGGTAAAATCAGTATTTGCATGTGTGAATTTTTTTTTTGCAATACTCGCACAACTTACTTTTAGTTGCAAATGTGACTGAAATGCTCGCACTGTACAGCCTTGACATGTACAGTACATAAGTATTTACAGCCTTTGCGCGATACTTTGTTGATGCACCTTCGGCAGAAATTTCAGCCTCAAATCTTTTTGATTACGATGCCACAAGCATCTTTGGGCATTTTCGCCCATTCCTCTTTGCAGCACCTCTCAAGCTTTCATCCAGGATGTCTCTGAACGTTGCTGCGTTCATCTTAGTGTAGTCAGGGAGATGACCAATAACCTTATGGTCACTCTGTCAAAGCTACAGCATTCCTCTCTGGAGAGAGGAGAACCTACCAGAAGGACACTCATCTCTGCAGCAATCAACCAATCAGGCCTGTATGATATAGTGGTCATATTAAAGCATTTTTTTTGTAAAAAGTTTGCCAAAAGGCACCCGAAAGACTCTTAAGACCATGAGAAACTAAATTTTCTGGTCTGATGAGAGAACTATGGCGTGAATACCAGACAGTGCTCATCAGCGGGCCAATACCATCACTACAGTGAAGCATGGTGGTGGCAGCATCATGCTATGGGGGTGTTTTTCAGCGGCAGGAAATGGGAGACTAGTCAGGATTGAGGGAAAGGTGAATGCAGCAGTATACAGAGACACCCTGGATGAAAACCAACACTTACCACCCAACCCTATGGAGCTTGAGAGGTGCTTCAAAGAGGAATGGGTGAAACTGCCCAAAAACAGGTGTGCCAAGCATGTGGCATCGTATTCAAAAAGACTTGAGGCTGTAATTACTACCAAAGGTGCATCAACAAAGTATTGAGCAAAGGCTGTAAATACTTATGTACTGTCAATGACAGGGATTTATCGAACGAGCATTTCAGTCGCATTTGTAACTAAAAATAGGTTGTGAGAGTATTGGGGAAAAAAAAGTTTCACACGTGCAAATATGGATTCCACCCTTTAATTAGTGTTTTGCTCCTGAAATAATTCCATCCGAATTTGATTAAACTAGAGTAATATCTGTATAAAATGTTTGAAATAAACTTAAACCATAACCAAATGGACAAGTGATTGAGGCAGTTGTGTCACTGATCACTCTTGAGTTTGTGTCCCTGTCTTCTGTGGGAGCAAGGCTATGTGTGAGCTCCAAGTCTTGCAACACACAAGAAAACAAGATCTTAGTTGGAGGAACCGGTCAGTAAAAGACAAAAAAAAAAGTTCACCACCTTAAAACTTGACACAAACCGCATTTTGCGCTAGTGACTACAAGGGTCGGGGGTAATATTGAAACACAAATTAATGATTGAAGTGACAAACTTGCCATCTAAACAATACCCCGTTTGTTGACAAGAACATACAACCATGGGAGCACATTCAATCTATTACTTAAATGGAGGTAACAAACCAATAAACAATTTGGGATCCCCTTCACTACTGAAAGTTTCAAATGAAGGCCTGGTAGAGGCGTTAGTTTATAGGCCAAACTATATCGGGATTTGAGTTTTGGTCCATATCGCCAAGCCCTACACTCGTGTTAGCGACAGTGCTAGCAGAGTTTATGGATGTTCTCTGTGTCTATTTGAGCGTTACAGTAGGCCTCATGTTGGCATTGTGTTTATAAGTGTTAGTGCACATGTGTTAGTGCACATGTGTACCTTGTTTCAGTGTTAATAATGAAAGTGTGATATTTAAGACATTTCAATCAATCAATGTTTATTTATATAGCCCTAAATCACAAGTGTTTCAAAGAGCTGCACAAGCCACGACGACATTCTCGGTTCAGATCCCACATAAGGGCAAGGAAAAACTCACAACCCAGTGGGATGTCAATGAGAATGACTATGAGAAACCTTGGAGAGGACCGTAGATGTGGGTGGAAAAAGGGGGTTCTATTTAAAGGCGAGAGCATACATATGAGTTTTAAAATGGGACTTAAATGCTTCTACTGAGGTAGCATCTTTAACTTTTACCATAGGGCATTCCATAGTACTGGAGCGCGAATAGAAAACGCTCTATAGCCCGCAGACTTTTTTTGGGGCTCTGGGAATCACTAATAAGCGAGAGTTCTTTGAATGCAGATTTCTTGCCGGGACATATGGTACAATACAATCGGCAAGATAGGATGGAGCTAGACCGTGTAGTATTTTATATGTAAGTAGTAAAACCTTAAAGTCACATTTAAGGAAGCCAGTGCAGGTGAGCCAGTATAGGCATATATGTATGTATATATACAGTATAGGAGTAATATGATCGAACCTTCTTGTCAAAAGTCCAGCAGTCGCATTTTGTACTAACTGTAATCTTTTAATGCTAGACATTGGGGAGACCTGAAAATAATACGTTTCAATAATCGAGACGAGGCGTAACAAAAGCATGAATAATGATCTCAGCGTCGAAAATTTCATATTGCTCCTAAATTTTTTCTGTGCTACAAAAAAAATGTTGTGCTACTAATTGTTTTCATTTAGTAGCCCCAATGCTACTAGTGAAAAAGCTAAGCATGCAACCCGGCATGTGATTTATTTTTTGTTATAAATTTTCCATTTTGAGATGAGACTGTAACATACAAAAATGTGTAAAAAGTGAAACGCTGTGAGTACTTAGTGGATGCACTGTAAAGTATAAAGTATGTCTGTCTCCAGTGTTCCAGAGCAGGCAGTGGGCTGCTATTGTTGCCTCCTGGAGCAGGAAAGATCCCCCGACCAACCCGATGCAGACGGCAACGGATACGTCATCTGCTTCCTGGGAGGTTCTGAAAAAGGACTCAACTTATATCCTATTTTTTTTCCCCAAATGAGCGCATTATTCGTTTTCACCACGCCTGATGAGCCTTGACTGCACGCACATACAGACTGGAGCTCGACAAATACGTCCAAGGCCTTCACAGCAGCCTGCAAACCCCAGAGGTACGGAATGAGTCACTTTTGAGAATGTGAATGCACCATTAAAAGCCCGCATAAAGCCTTGCGATCAGAGATGGGTGGAGTAGCCAGAAGTTGGACTCAAGTAAGAGTGCTATATCTTTAGAGCAGGGGTGTCTAACTGGTTTTCATTGAGGGGCCACATTGTTGTTATGACTGCCCTCAAAGTGCTGCTTGTAGAATAGAATAGAATGGACTTCATTGTCATTATATTTGCATATAACGAGATTAAGGACTCCAATTTAAGGTGCGGTAGTGGGAACATATATGGAATAAAAAAAAATCACATAAGTAATAAAGATAAAATATAAGAATTTAAATAAACAGACCGCTCTCCAATAAAAACAATAAGCAATCTTGTACAATATACAAAAAACTGTACAATATACAGAACAAAACGGGACTGGAGTAATAAAGTTGTGACGTATTGCACTCGAAGGGTCATATTGCACAGTAGGGTATTGGTGTAGGACAGTGGGGGTACTTGAAGGTATGCCAAGGGGTACGGGAGATTTTTCAAAAATATTCTAAAAATAGCAACAATTAAAAAATCCTTTATAAATATATTTATTGAATGATACTTTAACAAAATATGAATTTAAGTTCATAAACTGTGAAAAGAAATGCAATATTCAGTGTTGACAGCTAGATTTTTTGTGGACATGTTCCATAAATATTAGAATTAAGTTGATGAATCCAGATGGATCTCTATTACAATCCCCAAAGAGGGCACTTTAAGTTGATGTTTACTTCTATGTGTAGAAATCTTTATTTAGAATCGAATCACTTGTTTATTTTTCAGCAAGTTTTTAGTTATTTTTATATTCTTTTTCCCCAAATAGTTCAAGAAAGACCACTACAAATGAGCAATATTTTGCACTGTTATACAATTTAATAAATCAGAAACCGATGACATAGTGATGTATTTTACTTCTTTATCTCTTTTATTCAACCAAAAATTATTTGCTCTGATTAGGGGGTACATGAATTAAAAAAAATGTTCACAGGGGGTACATCACTGAAAAAAGGCTGAGAACCACTGGTGTAGGATATTGTATAGGGGTGAATAATTTATTATAAGTTTGAATTCAGGATGGTGACAGCTGTGGGAAAGAAGCTGTCTCCGAGCCTGTTCTGCCTCTGATGCACCTGTAGCGCCTGCCCGATGGTAACAGGTGGAAGCTACGGTGTGTTCCGTACTTGGTGATTTTTTTTGCTCTGATGAAGCAACAGAGCTGTAACATGACAATGAAGGATTGATCCCTATATTATTACACAATTGCCTATGCATTTGATTATTACATATACAGTACAGGCCAAAAGTTTGGACGCACCTTCTCCTAATTCAATGCGATTTCTTTATTTACATGACTATTTACATTGTAGATTGTCACTGAAGGCATCAAAACTATGAATGAACACATGTGGAGTTATGTACTTAACAAAAAAGGTGAAATAGCTGAAAAATATGTTTTATATTCTAGTTTCTTCAAAATAGCCACCTTTTACTCTGATTACTGCTTCGCACGCTCGTGGCATTCTCTCCATGAGCTTCAAGCACACCTGTAAAATGAAAACCATTTCAGGGGACTACTTCTTGAAGCTCGTGGAGAGAATGCCAAGAGTCTGCAAAGCATTAATCAGAGCAAAGGATGGCTATTTTTGAAGAAACTAGAATATTAAACATGTTTCAGTTATTTCACCTTTTTTTGTTAAGTGTTCGTTCATAGTTTTGATGCCCTCAGTGACAATCTACAATGTAAATAGTCATGAAAATAAAGAAAACATATTGAATGAGGTGTGTCCAAACTTTTGGTCTGTACTGAATATTTATTTTACATACACTATAAAAAAAAAAAAGAAACAACCCTGTGGATTTTATGGTAAACAAAAACAGCAGCTCAGTTGCCAGAATTTTACCGTTCTATTTCGGTGGTTTTAACATCATCCATCCATTTTCTACCGCTTGTCCCTTTCGGGTTCCAACATCATATTACTGTAAATGCAAATACAGTCATTTTTACAGCGTACAATTTAATGATAGCCTGTTTTGAAATCATAAATCAAGCAGATATTTAGGGGTTTGTTTTTATTGAAACAGTTTGTTTTATTTATGATGTCATAATATTTGTTGCAATATTTGACAATATTCTAGTTTAAAAGATATGCAATTGCATGTCTTTTTTTTCTGTCAAAATGGAAAGACTTTTCCACTTTACATCAGTCCATCTTCAATGAGCTCGGGCCCAGCGAAGCCGGCAGCATTTTTGGGCGTTGTTGATAAATGGCTTTCGCTTTGCATTGTAAAGTTTTAACTTGCACTTACAGATGTAGCGACAAACTGTAGTTACTGACAGTGGTCTCCTGAAGTGTTCCTGAGCCCATGTGGTGATATCTTTTACACACTGATGTCGCTTTTTGATGCAGTACCACCTGAGGGATCGAATGTCACGATCATTCAATGTTTGTTTTCAGCCTTGGGATGGAAGGTCCGTAATATCGCTTACGTGTAGTGATTTCTCCAGATTCTCTGAAACCTTTTTGATGATATTACGGACCGTAGATGGTGAAATCCCTAAATTCCTTGCAATAGCTGGTTGAGAAATGTTGTTCTTAAACTGTTGGACAATTTGCTCACGCATTTGTTGACAAAGTGGTTACCTTCGTCCCATCCTTGTTTGTGAATGACTGAGCATTTCATGGAAGATGCTTTTATACCCAATCGTGGCACCGACCGGTTCCCAATGAGCCTGTTTACCTGTGGGATGTTTCATATAAGTGTTTGATGAGCATTCCTCAACTTTCTCAGTCTTTTTTGCCTCATGTGCCAGCTTTTTTGAAACATGTTGCAGGCATCAAATTCCAAATGAGCTCATATTTGCAAAAAATAACAAAGTTTACCAGTTGGAACATTAAATATCTTGTCTTTGCAGTCTATTCAATTGAATATAAGTTGAAAAGGATTTACAAATCATTGTATTCTGTTTTTATTTACCATTTACACAACGTGCTAACTTCACTGGTTTTGGGGTTTTGTACTTAGAAAATGTGTAGTTTACACATTCCGTCTTGTCAGAGCATCTACATCAGGGGTGTCAAACTCAAATACAGAGTGGGCCAAAATTTTAAACGGAACAAAGCCGCGGGCCAAGGTTGAACAAATTAACCTTTTAATAGGGACCCAAACAAGTTTTGCATTAAATATTGAACAAGCAAAGCTTATATAACTTTAGTGACATGCAAAATCAAGTTTTAAATAATAATAATTAAAAAAATATCAATGGCATATCAAAAAATAATTTAAATAAAAATGTTACACCTTTTTTTCTATTTGCAATCTTCTGGGGTAAATATATATTTTTTTCCACAGGCTAATAATACATTTGAAAATAAAACAACAATAATGAATGAACCAAACATTCAAGCCTTGAAGTAGCAAGAGAAAATGCATGAATAAAAAGTTTCCCGGAAGAGTTAGTGCTGCAAGGAGTTCTGGGTATTTGTTCTGTTGTGTTACGGTGCAGATGTTCACCCGATATGTGTTAGTCATTCTTGTTTGGTGTGGGTTCACAGTGTGGCGCATATTTGTAAAAGTGCTAAAGTTGTTTATACGGCCACCCTCAGTGTGACCTGTATGGCTGTTGACCAAGTATGCCTTGCATTCACTTGTGCGTGTCTGTGTGTGTGTGTGTGTGTGTGTGTGTGTGTGTGTGTGTGTGTGTGTGTGTGTAAAAGCCACAAATATTATGTGACACGCTGTTAGTATGGAGAAAAAGCGGACGTGACGACAGGTTGTAGAGAACGCTAAAGGCAGTGCCTTAAATGCACGCCCCCAATATATTTGTCCAGGTGGAAATCGGTAGAAATTCCGGAGAATGTTTTTTTCGGGAGGCGCACTGAACTTCGGGAGTCTACCGGGAAAATTAGGAGGGTTGGCAAGTATGAGTATTAGCGGTGAATGCGGTGTTACAGCGGCACCGACGCTTATAACACAGGCGGGCCAGGTCTAATGTTAAATTGATATTGCCTCAAGGGCCAAATTAAATTACACGGCGGGCCAGCGTTTGACACCCATGATCTACAAGCTGGAAAATGTTGACGTGAATCAGCGCCCTCTGTTAAATTCACAGCTCCAGCATTCCTTCCCCCTGCGGCGAGCATCATCAAAAATATTTCCAATTTAGAGCTGGGAAAAGAAGTTGGCAAATGGTCAGGGATAGACTGTTGAGGATTGTAGTGAAATGTAACAACAATAACACACGTGTGGTTGTCTCCAGCTGCAGAACTTGGAGACAGAGCTGCGTCCCTACCTGAGTCGCTGGTACGAGGAGTCGGTGATGCACGTTCAGCGCGTGGTGCAGCTGGTCCACTGCAACATCAGCTTCCTGCTGCACGCTGTGAGTCTTCTTGGCTTGTTTCAAACTACTACAAGCTTGCTGCAAGTTTGATTGATTGATTGTGCAGTGCAGTACATATTCCGTGCAATTGACCACTAAAGCAGTGGTTCTCAAATGGGGGTACTTGAAGGTATGCCAAGGGGTACGTGAGATTTTAAAAAAATATTCTAAAAATATCAACAATTCAAAAATACTTTATAAATATATTTATTTAATAATACTTCAACAAAATATGAATGTAAGTTCATAAACTGTGAAAAAAACAACAACAATGCAATATTCAGTGTTGAGAGCTAGATTTTTTGTGGACATGTTCCATAAATATTGATGTTAAAGAATTCTTTTTTTCGAAGAAATGTTTAGAATTAAGTTGATGAATCCAGATGGATCTCTATTACAATCCCCAAAGTGGGCACTTTAAGTTGATGATTACTTCTATGTGTAGAAATCTTTATTTATAATTGAATTACATGTTTATTTTTCAACCAGTTTTTAGTTGTTTTTTTTACTTTTTTTTCCAAATAGTTCAAGAAAGACCACTACAAATGAGCAATATTTTGCACTGTTATACAATTTATTAAATCAGAAACATGATGACATAGTGCTGTATTTTACTTCTTTATCTCTTTTTTTCAACCAAAAATGCTTTGCTCTGATTATGGGGTACTTGAATTAAAAAAAAATGTTCACAGGGGGTACATCACTGAAAAAAGGTTGAGAACCACTGCACTAAACGGTAACACCCAAATAGGTTTTTCAACTTGTTTTTTCAAACATTGATCAGTTTATAAGTCCTGCTTGGTGTCACTTTTTACAAGTCAAAATACAAATATTCTTCAGCTAAGTATTTTTATGAATATGTATTCATTATTTCTACATATTTGCTCTTTAAAAAACATTTAATATTTACCATTTCATTTCCATTTTGTTAAGTTCTGTGGATGTTTTGGTAAAAATATCATGAATATATGAATTGGTCATGTAATAATAAATAGATGTGTTCAATATAATTACTCCAAATTATGTTGGCCTTTTTTTTAGTTATTTAGTGAATAAAAAAAAAAAAAAAAGATTTGGTATTTCAATTTTATTGTTTTGTTTATTTAAATTTTGCACAAGTGCCTTGATAAAAATATTAAGTATTTGAAAAGTACTGTATATAATAACATAATATGAATATGTGGAATTCATTCATTAAATTGTGAAATGTGTTGACAAATAATTGTATTGAGAACATCTATTTATCCCTTTTGTGACCAATTTGTGTATTTGTTATTATGGCACATGGTTGGTATGGCTTTTTACCCCCAATGATTTGTATTCATGTCATAGGAAAAGGTGCAAATGGTACGAGTTATTTTTTGTAGATAAATAGGCATTTTGAATTCATTTTTTTGTTGTTATGGTGTATTTTATATAGAATTTATTGATCTATTTTAGCCTGGTAAAAAAGTGAAGGGGAAGGCTAAATCTAAACCACTGTAACCTCGGTATGTATGTATGTGTGTGTGTGTGTGTGTATTTATATATATATATATATATATATATATATATAAATATATACACACACATATTTATATATATATACACACACATATTTATATATATATATACACACATATTTATACTTATGTAAGTATGTGTGCGTGTATATATATACAGACATACTCATATATACATATATATATATATATATATATATATATATATATATATATATATATATATATATATATATATATACACATACATACGTATATACAGTATATATATACTATATATATATATATATATATATATATATATATATATATATATATATATATACTTGTTGATCACAAAAAATATTCATGAAGGTTGCTTCTTTTATGAATTTATTATGGGTCTACTGAACATGTGAGCAAATCTGCTGGGTCAAAAGTATACATTACAGCAACATACACAGAGGTGGGTAGAGAAGCCAGAAATTGTACTCAAGTAAGAGTACTTTTACTTTAGAGATTTATTACTCAAGTAAAAGTAAGGAGTAGTCACCCAAATATTTACTTGAGTAAAAGTAAAAAGTATGTTGTGAAAAAACTACTCAAGTACTGAGTAACTGATGAATAACCTGTTTGTTTAATGATTACGGCAACAAATAATGCACAAAAACATAAAAATAGCAATGAGCAAATTCAGAGCCATGAATATCTCTGAAGCAACTAAAACAATGATGTATATTAAATAATAGTACATTAAAATACAAAAAATGAAGGCACATTGAGCCAAAATAACTTAACAGCACCATAGGCTCAATAGGCATTCATTGATTGATTGATTGATTGATTGAAACTTGTATTAGTAGATTGCACAGTACAGTACATATTCCGTACAATTGACCACTAAATGGTAACACCCCAATAAGTTTTTCAACGTTTATCAATTACTTAATAAATGACCAAGTCGAGGTGATCTACCTCATATATACATACACACACATATCGTTTATACACACACATATCATATATATATATTAATATGTATATATACAGTATATAATTTATATTTATTTATTTTGCCGTTTTTGTTGACATGTTATAGGTATTTTAATGAATATACATGCATGTTTAACATATAGATTCCTATCTTTCATGAAGACAAGAATATAAGTTGGTGTATTACCTGATTCTGATGACTTGCATTCTAGTGCTGATAACGTCCACGTTTTCAAATGGAGGAGAAAAGAAGTTCCTCTTTTCTGTCTAATACCACATGAAAGTCGTTGTTTTTTGGCATCTTATTTGTCCAGCTTCCATATTCGTTTTTATACACTTTACAAGAAATACATTGGCGGAAAACGCCGTAGCTTCTTAGCTTGTTTGCGCTGGCTTTCGGAGACTCTTATTTTGTTAGCGCAGGCGCGATGGAGCGGCGCTTTTATTGTGAAGACAGGAAGTGTGCGGTCAGTCTTTAGGCTTTTGACGGGAAGTACGGTTGAAATAAAAAGTGTCTTTTTTCCTTTACACTTTTGATTGATTGATTGAAACGTGTATTATTAGATTGCACAGTACAGTACATATTCCGTACAATTGACCACTAAATGGTAACACCCCAATACGTTTTTCAACTTCTTTAAGTCGGGTCATGTGACCACCTGGCTCCGTTTGATTGGTCCAACGTCACCAGTGACTGCATGTGATTGGTGAAACGCAGGCATGCGTGGATTCTACTTTGAAGTTTTGTCATAAACCAAAACAAACATTAACAGATCGATAAAAAAAAAAGTAGTGAGTAGCGAGCTGAATGTAGATAAATGGAACGCAGTAAAAGTAGCGTTTCTTCTCTATAAATATACTCAAGCAAAAGTAAAAGTATGTTGCATAAAAAGTACAATTTATCCCAAAAGTTACTCAAGTAAATGTAACGGAGTAAATGTAGCGTGTTACCACCCACCTCTGAACATACATGATCAATTTTGGTGATGTAGAAAAGTTACAATCAAGTCAAATGAGCTTCATGGCCTCTTAACTTCATGTGTGTGATTATGATTGATAACACCTGTTGACTTCTGTGAGGCCATTTAAATTGGGCTCATGTGATGCACTCACGGCATAGCTCGGTGGCATAGCTCGGTTGGTAGAGTGGCCGTGCCAGCAACTTGAGGGTTGCAGGTTCGATTCCCACTTGTGCCATCCTAGTTACTGCCGTTGTGTCCTTGGGCAAGGACACTTTACCCACCTGCTCCCAGTGCCACCCACACTGGTTTAAATGTAACTTAGATATTGGGTGTCACTATGTAAAGCGCTTTGAGTCACTTGAGAAAAGCGCTATATAAATATAATTCACTTCATTAGACTCGGTTACAAACGCGACAATGGGAAAGCCAAAGGAACTTGGTACAGATCTGAAAAAAATGAATCATTGACTTGAACAAGTCAGGAAAGCCATTTCCAAAGCATCTTAAAGTCCCAAGAGCAACTATAAAGACAATTGCTGCAAGTATGAAGTGCATGGCACAGTTTTGTCACTGCCACGATCAGGAAGAAAAATGCTGCTGAGAGAAAAATGGTCAGGGTGATCAAGAAGTCAACCGGGAACCACCGATATATACCACGACTGGAATTTGATGTGGGTTTACAGAACATTTTGGAAGAATGTTAAATTGTAATGGTATTTCTTTTGTCTGCAGGCATCATGAATTACTCACTGACTTCCATACATGTTCCCTAAAAGTGTTTGTCCTTCATCAGGCCCTGAGTCACAAGCAGGTGGACGTGACCAACGCAGACGAGAGGACCAAAGCGGACGTGTCCAGGTGAGTGGACACGTCCGCAGCTGTGTTGTGTGATGTCCACCCTGACTCTGATGTGGTCGCTGGTCAGGTTCATCAAGGCGGCGAGCCTGCAGGGTCTCTCCCAGCAGGACAGCACAGCAGCCTCTCTGTGCAAGGCCATGTCCGAGGACACGCACTCTGACCTCATCATTGACTGCTCACTGAGCCCGCCCACCCTCGCCAACACCCGTGAGCCACGCCCACCAGACTCCACCTTCAATGTTACTCTCCCCAAGCACGTCTTTCTGGTCCCCACAGGAAGTAATCGTTTCTGCGATGACTGGAGTCAAGCCTTTCTGAACGCGGCAGAACGAGGAAACCCTTTCCTGCTCCGACAGATCCTGGAGAACTTCAAACTGAAGGTAGGAGCAGATTACACGGCAGCACCTCTGCTGGTGGCACCAAGTACTGCACCACCTGTCACTCGGGTCATAGATACTTATGTAGGTGGAACACTGCACTGTACTTCATCAGCTACATGAGCTCATTTACTCAACTGCAGAGAGTGTCAGGCATCCTTTAAGGTGGGAGTCTATCAACAGGGAATATTCTTCACTAAAATAAGATATTATTGTGTGAATGCTCCA
>NC_084633.1:16914347-16971847 GCF_033978795.1 Nerophis ophidion | reverse complement strand
TCTTCTTCCTCCAAACACAACCAGTTGAGTTTATACCAAAATGGATACATGGATGATACAGCAGAGGATAAGGAGAATGTCATGTGGTCAGATGAAACCAAAATAGAACTTTTTGGTATAAACTCAACTCGTCATGTTTGGAGGAAGAATAATACTGAGTTGCATCCCAAGAACACCACACCTACTGTGAAGCATGGGGGTGGAAACATCATGCTTTGGGGCTGTTTTTCTGCTAAGGGGACAGGACGATTGATCCATGTTAAGGAAAGAATGAATGGGGCCATGTATCGTGAGATTTTGAGCCAAAACCTTCCCTCAGTGAGAGCTTTGAATGGTTGACCAAATACTTATTTTCCACCATAATTTACAAATAAATTCTTTAAAATTCCTACAATGTGAATTCCTGGATTTTTTTTCACATTCTGTCTCTCACAGTTGAAGTGTACCTATGATGAAAATTACAGACCTCTGTCATCATTTTAAGTGGGAGAACTTGCACAATCGGTGGCTGACTAAATACTTTTTTGCCCCACTGTATTTGGGCTGGGCGATGACATCATCATGATTGATGATCGCGATTCATTCAAGTTGGATCACGGTGATCAACTGTTGTTATCCATCAAACATGGAGATGATATCAGTAAAAAAACTGCATTTAGTTGAGATAATAATGAGTCATATATTGGAATATGGGATCCATTATTTAAATTGTTTGAACTATTAAATGAACCTAAAATATGACTTCTTTTGTCTTTTTGGAAAATATTAGTGTTGTCAAGCTTATGAGACGCGATGCAAGTGTAAGTCACTGTCACATTACTGTTTTTTTTAAGGTTTTTATCTTTTATAAATGGCTGTGATGATAATGTCACAATGAGGGATTGCTAATCACTGACATGTTGGAATTATTATTAATATTGATACTGTTGTGGCTATTATTCATTTTTGTTTGATTACTTTTGGATTGCT
Source organism: Nerophis ophidion (assembly GCF_033978795.1). Lineage (NCBI taxonomy): Eukaryota > Metazoa > Chordata > Actinopteri > Syngnathiformes > Syngnathidae > Nerophis > Nerophis ophidion. The sequence goes on along the minus strand of NC_084633.1, from coordinate 16,970,878 downwards.
TAGTTGATTGCTATGCTGAATGTTGCTGGGCTGGGTTTGGTTTTGGAATTGAAATTGTATTATTGTTGTGTTGTATTGATTAATAAAATCTTTTTTAAAAAAAACACGGCTGACATATCAGTTAGAACAGGCCTGGGCAATTATTTTGACTCCTTGGCCAAATTTAGAGAAACAAATGTGTCTGGGGGCAGGTATATCTATTTTTAGGAACACTAATACAAAACCTCACAATAATGTCTGATTGAATGCTAAAAACAGACCGCCTTAAAAACGGAGTTGAATTTAAAAATGTTCTACTGAATAAGACACCTAAAAGTACATGACAATAATGTGGGATTAACAATATTAACTATGAAGGATAAAACACTGAATATTGACAACATATGAACGTCACACCCCCTCTCCAGCCACATAATTTACAATCAAACGGAACGGAATAAAAATGCAACAAACACAGTGAAATATGAACGCAAAGGGTAAAAAAAAAAAAAGACTTACAATCTGATATATCACTAAGCTTTAGAACTTTGTTGTAAAAATCTCCTTCCGCGTCTGTCCCTGAAACCCACATTTCAGGCTCTGGAAACACTCTGTAGAAACGCTCCCCACCCACACTGCTTGGTGCCTCATCTGAGCTGCTGTGACTTACATTACCTAGTATCTAATTAGTTGACCATAGTAACTAACTACATGACCATAGTAACTAGTATATCATACAGATTCCAATCATTGAAGTACTTAGTATAGTTGAAGACTTCCCATCATTAGAAAACATCACTGCACATCATAATGGCAGCTACACTTTCCATCCTAAAGATCGAAAAATGTGATTTGGGAATGTCCGGCGGGCCAGATTGTAAAGCTTAACTTGCAGAGTGCAGACCGATGTAGTTAAATTTTAGGAATATAAGTCAATTTATTGAATATTCGTTACAATCCCACCCTTTACTCCCTGAGGACTTTTTCATTTTTTGGCTCCTGAATTGGGCGTTTTTTTTCCCCCAGGGATATAAAAAAGTATTCACAAGAACAAACCCTCTTGGGAAAAAAATCATTGCGTTGGGCCAAAAATAGAGGGAATTTACCCCAAAGGACAAAAAAAAAAAATCTCTATTATAGTCTGTAGTATCGTGTTTTAGCCTTTCTACAAAACTAAAAGTACCAAAATATTATCTTTGCAGCACCGTGTAAAAAGTGTGTAGAATGTATTTGTTGTGGCTTTTGAAATCGTACTGTAGCTGAAAGTTGTTGTGTTGTAATTAATGATATTGTCTCGTAGCATTTACATACCCCGTAGGTATCGCTCATTGTTGTTTTGATGACTGATGGCGTCAGGCAGACAGACTTGAGGCACGTTCAACGTGCTTATCATTAAAGTGCTAGACCCATCCATCCATTTACTACCGCTTATTCCCTTTCGGGGTCGCGGGGGGCGCTGGCGCCTTTCTCAGCTACAATCGGGCGGAAGGCGGGGTACACCCTGGACAAGTCGCCACCTCATCGCAGGGCCAACACAGATAGACTTCATATAAAATCTGTCAGTCCTAATTCCATTGGTTTCTTTTTTCTATTTTTAATATATTGCCTTTTAAAACAATGTTGGATCGATATCTATTTTCTGGAAAGCCAACTTGCCGAGTACAGATTGATGTACTTAAATTTTAGGAATATAAGCCAATATATTGAATATTCTTTACAACCCTACCCTTCACTCTCTGAGGACTTTTTCATCCTTTAGCTCCCATATTGGGCAATTTTTTTTCCAGGGATATAAAAAAGTATTTACAGGAATAAACCCTTTTGGAAAAAATCATTGCGTTCGGACAAAAATAGAGGGAATTTACCCTAAAATGATCAAAATAGTCTCTAATGTAGTCTGTGGTATTGTGGTTTTAGCCTTTCTACAAAACTAAAAGTACCAAAATATTATCTTTGCAGCACCGTGTAAAAAGTGTGTGGAAAGTATTTGTTGTGGCTTTTGAAATCGTACTGTAGCTGAAAGTTGTTGTGTTGTAATTTATGATATTGTCTCGTAGCTTTTGCGTTTGTTGTGACCTTCCTTGGCCACCGTAGGTATCGCTCATTGTTGTTTTGATGACTGATGGCGTCAGGCAGACAGACTTGAGGCACGTTCAACGTGCTTATCATTAAAGTGCTAGACTTCATATAAAATCTGTCAGTCTTAAATCCATTGGCTTCTTTTTACTATTTTTGATATATTGCCTTTCAAAACAACGTTGGATTGATATCTATCTTCTGGAAAGCCAACTTGCCGAGTACAGATTGATGTAGTTAAATTTGAGGAATATAAGTCAAATATTGATTATTCGTTACAACCCAACTCTTTACTCCCTGAGAACTTTTTCATCCTTTAGCTCCTGTAGTCTTATTTCCCAGGGATATAAATAAGTATTTACAGGGAAAAAACCCTATTGGAAAAAATCATTGCGTTCGGCCAAAAATCAAATAATTGTACCCTAAAGGACAAAACAAGTCCCTAATATAGTCTGTAGTATCGTGGTTTTAGCCTTTCTACAAAACTAAAAGTACCAAAATATTATCTTTGCAGCACCGTGTAAAAAGTGTGTAGAGCAGGGGTCACCAACCTTTTTGAAACCAAGAGCTACTTCTGGGGTACTGATTAACGCGAAGGGCTACCAGTTTGATACACACTTAAATAAATTGCCAGAAATAGCCAATTTGCTCAATTTACCTTTAATAAATAAATCTATATATATATAAAAAAAATGGGTATTTCTGTCTGTCATTCTGTCGTACATTTTTTTTTCATTTTCCGGAAGGTTTTTTTGGTATGATGAAAAATGATGAAAAAAATACTTCATTGAACGGTTTAAAAGAAGAGAAAAAAACAAAAAAAATTTTTAATTCAATTTTTAAACATAGTTTATCTTCAATTTTGACTCTTTAAAATTCAAAATTCAACTGAAAAAGAAGAGAAAAACTAACTAATTAGAATCCTGTTGAAAAAAAAATAAAAAAAAATTATGGAACATTATTAGTAATTTTTCCTGATTAAGATTAATTTTAGAACTTTGATGACATGTTTTAAATAGGTTAAAATCCAATCTGCACTTTGTTAGAGTATATAACAAATTGGAACAAGCTACATTTATAACAAAGACTTTCCAGAACATTTTTAAAAGAAATTCAAAATACTTTGAAATCAGATTTAAATTTGTTTCTACAGATTTTCAAGATTTGCCAGAATAGTTTTTTTGAATTTTAATCATGAGTTTGAAGAAATATTTCACAAATATTCTTCATCAAAAAAACAGAAGCTAAAATGAAGAATTAAATTTAAATTTATTTATTATTCCTAACAATAAAAAAAAAATACATTTACTTGAACATTGATTTAAATTGTCAGGAAAGAAGAGGAAGGAATTTAAAAGATAAAAATGTATATGTTCAAAAATCCGAAAATCATTTTTAAGGTTGTATTATTTCTCTAAAATTGTCTTTCTGAAAGTTATAAGAAGCAAAGTAAAAAAATAAATGAGTTTATATAAACAAGTGAAGACCAAGTCTTTAAAATATTGTCTTGGATTTTCAAATTCGATTTGAATTTTGTCTCTCTTAGAATTAAAAATGTCGAGGAAAGCGAGACCAGCTTGCTAGTAAATAAATAAAATTTAAAAAATAGAGGCAGCTCACTGGTAAGTGCTGCTATTTGAGCTATTTTTAGAACAGGCCAGCGGGCGACTCATCTGGTCCTTACGGGCTACCTGGTGCCCGCGGGCACCGCGTCGATGACCCCAGGTGTAGACTGTTGTGTATTAGACTGTTTGGAGGCGAGGCGGAGACACTCACGGGTACATGGCCATGGTGGTGAGTCTGGTGTAGAGGTCTTTGCTGGGCGCATCTGTGGTGTTGCACGTGAATGGCTGGGGAGGGTGGAGCTTGTGTTTGCGACAGAACTCGTGTGGAGAAAGGGTGTAGTTCTGCCGCACCTCGTGCAGGTCGGACTTAGCGGCTATCACCACACACGGCGTCTTGCTGTCCATCAAGGATTGCTGCCAACGAGAAGAAGAGTGCAACTGAATGGGCCGCGCATTGTTGTGGAGTCTCACGAACACTGCACGTACCTTGTACATTTTGGCGCAGTACTCGAAAGAATTCGGATCGTTGACGTCGTAGATTAGGCAGACCACGTCGCAGGCGAGGTCAACCTCGGACAGGAAGTCCAAATCTGGCATCATCTCGTGGAGCTGCAGACCAGAGAGGACATTAAGCAAAATAGCTCATACATTAAGAAATACTTTTAATTAGGGATTTCCTGATCCAATATTAGCAGAACAAATACGTATTAAATGATATCAGCTTGCATGTAGGGCTGGGCGATATATCGATACACACAATATATCGCGGGTTTGTCTCTGTGCGATATAGAAAATGACTGTACCGTGATAATCAAGTATACGTTCTCACACAGTTGCTTTTAGCTGCGGGCATTACACTACATGCGTTTTCCACTCTCTTCTCTCTCCTTCTCACAGAGACATAAACAAGCACACCTTCTTACATACGTCACATGTGCAACATCATACGCTTCCGCAGAGCAAAGAGGTAGCTACATCTGTTACATTAGCTGTGATGCTAATGGTGCGTTGCGAGTGGTAATACAAGAGAGAAGGTGCGAATCTGGTAACAAATGAAGGAATAATTAATTCCCGAGAAAAACAGCACAGGGTCCATTGTCTGGCGGTGGTTTGGCTTCAAGCGGGAATATGTTGAACAATTATGCGGCAAAAGCGTTGCTCCAAAAAGTAGCAGCACTGCTAATGTAGCATCATTTGAAAAGTCACTCGTTAGAGAATGAAGAGTGCTTGAAACTCCGCATGTCAACATCTCCGTTCGGTGCCACACCCCAAAAAAATGCCGAAGCAACATTTTCCAGATCAACACCTAATGAAAAAAAAAAAATCAACAACAGAAGGAGATAACGTCCGCAGGAACCTACCACATAGCGAAGGACATACCTGATTGATTTCCTATTATGCAGCTAATTTTTGATAGTTATTGAACTATCTTGTGTGACATCATGCACAAAAGTGCGCTTTATTTGCTTTAAACTATTGTAGTGGCGTTCTGTACAAAAAATGCACTTTAATTTAGTGTTATTTTGATAAGTCATCTTAGTGACATCATGCACAGAAGTGCACTAATAACTTGTTTTAAAATGTTTCTGACAATCTTGCACTTTGTTTTGGAAATGACATGAATGTTTGTGCCACTGCTTAATAACTGTTTAATAAATACACTTTTGCTAAATTGACTTAGTTGTGATTTCCCTTTCTGCATGAAAGTTTAAAATGAGCATATATTAATGCAGTATGAAGAAGAATGTTTTCATGTAGACACATAGAATCTTCATACTGCTGTGATTATATGCATCAAATGTTCATTCAAGGCTAAGGCAAAATATTGCGATATATATCGTGTATCGTGACATGGCCTAAAAATATCGAGATACTAATAAAATGCCATATCGCCCAGCCCTACTTGCATGTAAAGTCTGCTATAAGCAGCGTGTTTACTTGTGCAAAGCAGTAAACATCTAACAAATGTCCTCCAATTAGGGCTGGGCGATATGGATGAAAAAGCATATCTCGATGTATTTTTACTTAAACTCGATATTCCATATATACCTCAATATATTTTTGGTGAAAGTATACATTTAAAGATATTAATTTTTGAGTGATATTCAGTGAAATTGAAGTGAATGACAACTGTGCTGTAAACACTTTATTAATAACCCAGTTAGTCAAGATTAGAGATGTCCAATAATGGCTTTTTGACGATATTCTGGCCAACTCTTAATTACCGATACGATATCAACCGATACCGTTACATACAGTCGTGGAAATAACACATTATTATGCCTAATTTTGTCGTTATATATATTTTGTCTGCCCTGCTGGATGCGTTAAGCAAAATATATCAACTCAAGTTATGGAAAAATGCCAACATGGCACTGCCATATTTATTATTGGAGTCACAAAGTGGGGCTTCACGGTGGCAGAGGGGTTAGTGCGTTTGCCTCACAATACGAAGCTCCTGCAGTCCTGGGTTCAAATCCAGGCTCGGGATCTTTCTGTGTGGAGTTTGCATGTTCTCCCCGTGAATGCGTGGGTTCCCTCCGGGTACTCCGGCTTCCTCCCACTTCCAAAGACATGCACCTGGGGATAGGTTGATTGGCAACACTAAATGGTCCCTAGTGTGTGAATGTGAGTGTGAATGTTGTCTGTCTATCTGTGTTGGCCCTGCGATGAGGTGGCGACTTGTCCAGGGTGTACCCCGCCTTCCGCCCAATTGTAGCTGAGATAGGCGCCAGCGCCCCCCGCCACCCCAAAAGGGAATAAGCGGTAGAAAATGGATGGATGGATGGAGTCACAAAGTGCATTATGTAAATATAATATGTATATTGTAGCGTCCCGGAACAGTTAGTGCTGCAAGGGGTTCTGGGTATTTGTTCTGGTGTGTTTCCCGAAATGTGTTTGTCATTCTTGTTTGGTGTGGGTTCACAGTGTGGGGCATATTTGTAACAGTGTTAAAGTTGTTTGTACGGCCACCCTCAGTGTGACCTGTATGGCTGTTGACAAAGTATGCCTTGCATTCCCTTGTGTGTGTGAAAAGCCGCAGATATTACATGATTGGGCCGGCACGCAAAGGCAGTGCCTTAAAGGTTTATTGGCGCTCTGTACTTCTCCCTACATCCGTGTACACAGCGGCGTTTTAAAAAGTCATACATCTTACTTTTTGAAACCGATACCGATAATTTCCGATATTACATTTATCGTCCGATAACATCGGTATTCCGATGTTATCGGACATCTCTAGTCAGGATGGGTATTAACAGCACAGAAAAGAAACTGTTGAAGTAGCACAATTACATCACATCAATAAAATAGAAAAATATTATTTCTATGTAAAATAAATAACATAGCTGTGCAAATACTACAAAACGTATCAAACTCAGATAAAAAAAAATACATTTGCACATTGTGATGTCCTTTCCTGGTTCGCTGACCCGCCCTATCTGGCCTCTGATTGGCCTGTCCCTAACCAATCATGACTTATCATAGTTAACAACCAACCAATCATGGATGTTTTTAATTGTGCAAGCCCGTCTTGGAAGAAGTAAGGGGAGGGGCTTAATAGCCTATAGCAAGGGAGCGGGGGAGAACAAATGACTAACCAAATTACAGGCGTTTGGTCATCCATACATTTCCTACCGCTTGTCCCTTTTGGGGTCGCGGAGGGTCGCTGGAGCCTATCTCAGCTGCATTCGGGCGGGAGTAGGGGTACACCCTGGACGAGTCGCCACCTCATCACAGGGCCAACACAGATAGACAGACAACATTCACACTCACATTCACACACTAGGGCCAATTTAGTGTTGCCAATCAACCTATCCCCAGGTGCATGTCTTTGGCGGTGGGAGGAAGCCGGAGTGCCCGGAGAGAATCCACGCAGGCACGGGGAGAACATGCAAACTCCACACAGAAAGATCCAGAACTCAGGATTACTCAGGACCTTCGTATTGTGAGGCAAATGCACTAACCCCTCTTTCACCGTGTTGCCCGCGTTTGGTCATTTTAAGGTGAAATAAATTATATCGATACTACAATATTTTCTTAATTCATATCTTGTTTAAATATATATTGATATATCTTACAAAGGCAATATATCGCCCGGCCCTAACTCCAAGGAGAACAGGTGTGATCTTTCCTTGTATTTTAGTGAAGTAATTTACAAAAAGTAAATATAGGCTACTAGAAACTAGTAGCTACATAACAGCTAAGGACACAAGCTAGATGTACAAAATAAAAAAAGTATCTACTACGCTTTGTTCTGATATCGTATCAGGTTAATAGCGGTATCAGCCAACACTCAAAGCCCCAATATCGGTATTGTATCGGATGTGAACAAGCCGTAGCGGAACACACCTTTGTGTAATGTTACCTACCAGCAAGTACTTCTCTTGACCGTACACATAAGTGGTGCTGATGGCGTAAAGGGACTTGTGGTCTTCCCTGATCCGCCTCTGTCGCTGTGGTGACAAAACACAAAGTCTAAAAATATCAACAGGACAGATAAGCTCGACACGTCTCACAGAGTGACATACCGTTCTGGCCGTGAACTCTGAAAGGTGGCCCACTGGTCAGTATTTGGAAAATAACTATTTCTGGGCTGTGGTCTGACCATTTATGTTTATTACTGTATTATATATACTTTGTGTAGTTTCCACTTACTTAAATTCAGTTTGAAGGAACAAGAATTCAGCTGTACTGCATGTTTTGCTACAAGTTTGCATGGACAGATGAACTAACCTGGAGGTTCTTGCCCAAGAAGGCTTGTAAGAAGCCACTCTTCCCGCTGCCTCGGGCCCCCAAGACGTTGCAGCGAAAGACGCTGCGCTGAGTCTGTTTCTTCTGCAGGTCAATGCGCTTGTTGCGTGTCACTGAAAGAACACTTTACATTCAGACCAGCCACGTGTATGTATGTGTGTTTATGCATTGTGTAACAACCATGGAGCAGCAACCTGTTATTGCAGCTGCTTGGGACTCCTGCTCATAGATGATGGAGTAACCCAGGTAGCCCAAATACTCCAAACTCCGCTGGACGTCGAGGTATGTCGTTAACCTGGGTGACAAGTGTGTAAGTAGTAACACAATGCATGGGTCTCTATAAAAGTGAATAAATCGAGACTCACGTCCACTGGGAGAGGTATCCTTGGTATGTGATCCATCCTTGGTCATTAGTGCACACGGTGTTGTTGACGTCAGGACCCCACGGCATGTAGGGAAACACTTTGAACAGGTCCTTGACTTCCTCTGGCGATAGCGCACAATCCCGGTCCTGAGTTCACACACACACATACGTCTCAACTTTAGTATAAAGTACATAAGGCAACATGACCGGACCGTCCGTGCAAAGCAAAAAAAAAAAAAAAAAAAAAAAACCCTACAAAAAAATGGTCGAATTGCCTTCCTGAAGTTATCATATCACAAACATGTAAGAAATGATTATTATTTTTAGATGTATAGACAAATTTGTAGACAAGTGTTTATAAGTTATTTGAGCATTAGGGCTGGGCGATATATTGATATAAATGATATATCGCGTGTTTGCCTTAATGCGATATAGAAAATGACTACCGTATTTTTCAGATTAGAATTCACTCCGGAGTATACATCGCTCCGGCCGAAAATGCATAATTTTGAAGGAAAAAAACATGTACAAGTCGCATTTTTGGGGGAAATTTATTTGATAAAATCCAACAACAAGAATAGACATTTGAAAGGCAATTTAAAATAAATAAAGAATAATGAACAGGCTGAATAAGTGTATGTTATATGAGGCATAAATAACCAAGGGAGAATGTGTCTGGTATGTTAACGTAACATATTATGCTAAGAGTCATTCAAATAACTATAACATATAGAACATGCTATACCTTTACCAAAAAATCTGTCACTCCTAATCGATAAATCCCATGAAATATTCTTCCTCAATGTCGCTTCTAAACAACTCTGCCAACTCCAAAGTTATGCGCCGCTTCCTCTTGTCGTTTTCTACTGCATATTTCACTACGTCCAGCTTGTAATCTGCAGTACATGATTTCCTTTTCGGTGCCATTTTTGTTCAGCCCTTCTTAGTTTTTATAAGTTACCGCCAACGATGAAATGATCCACTTTAATAGCTACGGCAGTAGCATATAGCAGTTACCATTCCATGACCCACAATGCACTTCTGCCATGACCCTCCCCCGCCAAATTCTTATTGGTTGACGTGTGTGTGACAATTGCTGACGTGTGTGTTACTATTGCTGACATTTTCTTCGTCTCTTCCGCAAATGAGATTAATAATACTATTTGATATTTTACGGTAATGTGTTAATAATTTCTCACATAAGTTGCTCTGGAGTATATGTCGCACCCCTGGCCAAACTATGAAAAAAAACTGCGACTTATAGTCCGAAAAATATGGTATATCGTAATATTTGAGTATACGTTCTCACGCAGTTGCTTTTAGCTGCGGGCATTACACTACAGGCGTTTCTCACTCCTTTTCGTCTTTCCTTTTCACAGAGACGTAAAACAGGTCCGCCTTCTTACATACGTCACATACCGTCGCGCGTGTTGCGTCATACGCTCTCGCCGAGCAGAGAGGTAGCAGCGTGGCTAACGTTAGCTGAGGCAGGTCGTGCTAGCGGAGCGGAGTTTGTGACAATACAAGAGAGAGAAGGTGCGAAACTGAACGCAAATGGAGGAAGAACAATTAATGCCCCAAAAAAAAGCAGGTGGTCCATCATCTGGCGGTGGTTTGGCTTCAAGCGGGAAGATATTCAAAAGTATGCAGCAGAAGTGTTGCTACAAAAGGGAGCAGCACTACTAATTTGTTCTTTCATTTAAAAAGTCACCCGCAAGAGAATGAAGAGTATTTAATAAACACAGTTTTGGTAAATTGACTTAGTTGTGATTTCCTTTCTCTGCATGAAAGTTTAAAATGAGCATATATTAATGCAGTATGAAGAAGAATGTTTTAATGTAGACACATAGAATCCTCATACTGCTGTGATTATATGCATCAAGTGTTCATTCAAGGCTAAGGCAAAATATTGAGATATATATCGTATATGGCATAAAAAAACCGAGATATTAATAAAAGCCAATATCGCCCAGCCCTAATATACATACATACATACATGATATATATATATATATATACACACACACACATACATACATACACACATATATACATATGTGTGTATATATGTGTATACACACACACATATATATATACATATATATATATACACACACATATAAACACATACAGTATATATATACATATACACACATATATATATATATACACGCATACATATACACATATATATATATACACGCATATATACACATATATATATATGTGTATGTATATATATATATATATATATATACATATATATATATATACATATATATATATATATATATATATACACATATATATATATACATATATACATATACATATATATATATATATATATATACATATACATATATATATATATATATATATATATATATAACAACCATGTTTATCATTTCAATTACACATACTTTCCGGACTATAAGCTGCTCCAGTATATAACAGGGTCCCTGCGGGTTTCAATAAATCAAATCTAAGACTTTTTTAAGACCATAATGAATAGAATTTGAGATCATTTCACAGCCATACGGATAAAAAAAGTATGAAGACAAGAAGGAAAATCCGGGCTCAGAATTCACTGCTCTTTCAAATTGGAAAACAAAATGGTTAAACTAACTAAATATACCAGAAACTTCACTGTTTTAAACTAATTGAAAACAATATTAGCAATCATAACAGCCATTAATCAGATTTAGAATAGTACCATAGTGTGCTTCATATGAAGTGTTTTCATGTAACAGCCAGAACGTCCGCAATGATAGAGGAAAGCACAAAAATACTATTAGTATTTCTGCTAAAGCTAAATGGTTTACTTTTGTGGCTGTCAGAATTGAGCAGATTAAAACATCTACAGTACTTCTACTGTATCTGCACAAAGTTGTGAAAAACAGAGTGGAGACAGATCGATTGTCTAAAAAGAAAGAAGGCGATTATGGCTGTCAAGCCTCAAACATAATTTGGACGTGAATAATGTGGATAACATTCAAATTTGCTCAGCTCATTTTTTATGTGCTGTGTAAAGATACATTTTTACCTCTTTCTGTGACTTTTTTGAAAACATACTCCTCACAAATAAGGGCTAGTTTTTATTTAAGTATGACAAAATTACATTTCTACTTGCTTTCCTCACCTAACCATAAACAGAGTAAACAAAAAACAAAGTTGCTGTATAAAGTTGGAGAAAAGATTAGGCATGATAAGCCAACCTGAAATTATAGAAACAAATAACAGAAATAATAGGAGAAATATGTTTTTTTTTATAGTTTTACTGCTGTGAATACACTCCTACCATAGAGAAATTAGCGTATACTTACTGTGGTATGATTTCACTACCTAAGATCTCATATTGATCTCCTTCGGCAATTGGCGACACTTTATTACCCACATAACACACCTTTGGGGGTGTTAAGTTGATCCTTGTATAATTGCATACTGTTTGTAGCGTTTCACTTATCCCGGATTTTTGACTTGTACATTATCATGTATTATATTTACCATGAATTGATTGACGTGGACCCCGACTTAAACAAGTTAAAAACTTATCTGGGTGTTACCATTTAGAGGTGAATTGCATGGAATATGTACTGTACTGTCCAATCTACGAATAAAAGTTTCAATCAATCAAAAATCATTCCATTCACTTTCACCGCAATGTTTACAAACTCTACCCTCCTCGATTGCTTCACATCCGGATCCTAAACACTTAGTACGTTTCAATCCACTGGCTTCAAGCATGCATTAATTGATCGTTCTGGAGACACAAATCGTTGAACTTGCACTTACCCATTTTATGAAAGTCATTTGGCTTTGCTGTAGGCTTTCGCTAAGTTTTCTCCGCTGCTATGCTAAGCTATGACAACATACGGTGGTGCTCATTAAACTACGTTCAAGCAAATCCAGCTACTTTAGTTCCATTTTGTAGTCACGTTATAGCCTCCTTGAGAATAGAAACATTTAAAATCAAGATGGAAATTTATGCATGTTTTAAACAAAAGTAACGTTAATAGATTTGTAAGACCTCGTATTTAAGACCTTGTATGAGATTTTAGAAGAATTGTAGACATTTTAAGGCCTTGAATTCAAATTGTTGGATTTAAGACATTTTAAGACCCCACAAATACGCTGTATAAGCCACACCCACTGAATCTTAGAAGAAGAAAAATTAAAAAAAATTCATACTGGACTACAAATCGCAGATATATATACATTGGTATGTTGTGGATTAAGATATTTACATAGAAAGTTTTTGTTAATGAAGTGAAGTGAATTATATTTATATAGCGCGTTTTCTCTAGTGACTCAAAGCGCTTTACATAGTGAAACCCAATATCTAATTTTTACATTTAAACCAGTGTGGGTGGCACTGGGAGCAGGTGGGTAAAGTGTCTTGCCCAAGGACACAACGGCAGGGACTAGGATGGCAGAAGCGGGGATCGAACCTGCAACCCTCAAGTTGCTGGCATGGCCGCTCTACCAACCGAGCTATACCGCCGCGGTATAGCAATTAGGTATGTTAATTTACATACCTAATTGTTACCAAACGATGTCTGTAACACGGCAGTAAAACCATTTTAAAGGGACTAAAAACCCACCTTTTTAGCACAGCTTTTATCTTACTTTTCTGCCTTCTTGTTTTTAAATGCACTGCTTGCCTATCTGTTTTATCCAGTGCTTTTATGTTTTTATTTCTATATTATCTATGTTTCTGTTGTATCTAGTGTTTATCTATTTTTTTTTTCACGTTTTTATTTCTATTTTAATTTTCTATTATATAATCTAACTTTCTATTTTCGTTTTTTATTTTCTTTTTTTTAATACTTTGTAGCACTTTGACATTTTAACAAATTTAAAGTGCGTTATTATTATTAAAACAGCTGATCAAACAAAAGAGAAAGGTCATTTATGTCTTTATTTATTCTTTATGAGGTGAGTAAGAGTTTGTCCTTTTTTTATACGTTTTAAGATGTTTGTCAGGATTATTCCTCACTGTACTTTGTAAACCCTGCATTAAAAGACTAATCCAGTTTCTTTAACTGGCTCATATTAGTACAATGTCTGATTTCTTTGCCTAATCCAATCTATAATTAAGATGTTAGCATAGAAAAATCCATCGATTAGCCAAACCTTTGTATAGTCTGCAGGTTTCAAAGCTTGGGAGAAAAAAAGTAGCTGCTTATAATCCAGAAAATATGGTTTGTATTATTTATCATTTTTATATTGGGAATGTTATTTTAGACCTATAACGAAAAGGTGCAAAAATGGCTGATATTCTCTGCAGTTGATTAAATAAACAACTTAATCAGATATGTGACAATTAACAGGCTTACACTCACCTTGTCGTGTTTGTCGAAAACGCTCTGAAGAAAGAGGTAAGCGTTGTGGTTCAGCTCTGTTGTACAGTCAGGAGGGATCTTGACTCTGGAAGACAGAGGTCAAAATGAACCCACAGAAATAATTACAGAAATTCGCCTCCATGGAACAACATTTCCCTTCACTAAGACTTACACAGGGAAGAGATATTCCTGCGTAAGCTCCAGGTCGTCATCGTAACCAAACCTCCTGAGCACGGTCCAGGTGGTCTCGTGTCGACCGCGCTGTATGAAGAGGGTGTGAAGGAATAAAAAGCCTGTGGACAGAAATGAGGGGGAAATGACTTCAGTGAACATAAGTGCTCATCAATGACCGAGACAATGTCTGACCTTTCAGCGTGAGCCCGTTGTCCTTGACTCCATCAGCCATGTTCCTTCTGACCACATTTTTAACGTCCTCTAAAGCCTGCGGCGCCAGTGGCGTATTGAAGCACGTTCTCTGAATCAAAACACAAATCCAGACAATTTTTGGACTTTTTACATGACCCAGTGGGATGAAGATGAAGCACTGAATTCCTATATATCAATCATGATATATAATGATTGGGTAGGATTTATTGGATGTATATATTTTTTTCTTTGTCATAAGAAACCGTAAGTTATAATATTAATTGTTCATTTGCACATGGCTTACAGTAAGTAGAAAGCATTACCTGAAAGAAGTTGAGCTCATTGTCATTCAAGATGCCGTCGTTGTCCAGGTCGGACACTTTAAAGATTCTAGTTAAAGACTTAATGCACGATGGCTTCAGCTTTAAGACAAAAAAAAAATGTGCTTGAGTGTAAAATCAGCTAATTTTTTAAAAATACCAGTTCATGTAAACAGACTCACCTCCTTCTCCTCTGGACAGTAAAGAGGTCCGGTCGGGTGGAGAACTGCCTTTTGGGCGTAGTAGAAGAGCTCTGAGATGTTCTTTAGATTTTTGGCGGAGCACTATGCAGGGAAGAATTTGAACTTGTCAATCAAATAAAAGAAACTGTCAAAAATACAGTATCTCAAGGTATAAGGACATTTACAGCTTAGTGTAACAATTGGCAAAAAGGAGTCAGTTCAGTTCAATTTTTTCGGAACATGCATATGATATAATGTAATTCATCAGATTTTTCCAGTTGTTTCATTACAACACGCCCGAAAAGGAGCAGGAAGAAGCAGAGCTTATTTCATCCTACCCTTTTTCATATCATAGCAATTTGATCCCATTTCCTTGTTCTCTGTAACGGAACAGTGAATAAATAAATAACAAATATATAAATATACCATAAATAAGTCATAAATAAATACATAAATAATCAAACTTTTTTTTTTAAAGTTCAAGATGTTCATCATAATCGTTCTTCTTTGTACTTTGTGAGCACTTGTAGTTTGAACAATTTCTTAAACTGAATCATATTGGGGCTTTGTTTGATTTCCTTGCTTATTCCATTCCATAATTTAATTCCACATACTGATACACTGAAGGTTTTAAGTGTTGCACGTGCATACAAATTATTTTAAATTAGATTTTCCTCTAAGGTTAGAAGGTTCTTTTGTGGGGAAGAATTGTTGTACTTTCTGGTGTAGCAGGTTAGAATTTGCTTTGTTAATCATTTTAGCTGTTTGCAAATGCAACAAGTTGTTACATATCAATTATTTTTCCATTATCCATCCATTTTCTATCGCTTGTGATTCAATAAATAAAGGGTTTGTTTGTTCTCTATATCCAACATTAAGTATTATTCTAACTGATCTTTTTTGTAACACCATTAGTGAATGAAGCCCACATTTGTAATTATTTCCCCATATTTCTACACAATAACTCAGATATGGTAACTCTAGTAAGCAGTAGAGAATATCAAGACATTTTTGGGTCTAGAACATATTTTGCTTTATTATTCATTATTGACGTGTTTCTTGCTACTTTATGTTATATATATTTTTTACATGAGGTTTGCAGTTCATTTTATTATCTATTATTACACCCAAAAATGTGTTTTCCTCTACCCTTTCAATGTGTACTTTGTTTATTTGTATTTCACTTTCTCTTCTACTGTTACCAAATAGCATTGTTTTAGTTTTAATGAGATTCAAAGATAGTCTTTTTAATGTGTTCATTTCTTCTGTTACTATTTGTATTAGATTATGTGTTTTCTTTCCTGAACAAAACACAATTGTATCATCTCTAAATAATACTAACTTTAGGTCCTTTATAACTATACAAATGTCATTTATATCAAAGATTAAATAATTCTTGTCCTAGTATTGATCCCTAGGGTATGCCAAAAGATATTTTCAGCTTTGTGGACGCATGTTCGCCGAGTTTCACGAATTGCTTCCTGTTGGTTAAATTGCTTCATACCCAGTACAAGACCAACCCTCTGATTCCATACCGTTCTAAATTTGTTTATTAAGATCTTGTGTTTCATTATGTCAAATGCTTTTGTTAATTTTTTACTATCTATTGCATTGATAATCTCTTCCGTTATTTCGATTAATGCCCCTGATGTAGAAATGTTGGCTCTGTATCCATATTAGCTGTCTGAGTGTTTCATTTTTATTTATAAATTTCTCCAATCTGTTGTTAACAAGTTTTCAATAATTTTAGAAAATTGTGTAAGTAGAGAAACCGGTCTGAAGTTTGTAAATTGATGGCAGCATGAAGCAGGGCTTTTATTGTGAAGATAGGAAATGTGCAGTCGGCCTTTAGAGTTTTGACGGAAGGGACGGCGCGAAAGTCTGTTGAAAAAAAAAGTGTTTCTCGCCTTCCTCTCTGTCATTTTTACATAATAATGAACTGGCAGCAGCCAGCGTCATCTCACAAGACCCTCGGGTGCCGTGAATGTCAATCAAGCAAGCTACGGAATTTGCCGCCAATGTTTTTCTTGTAAAGTGTATGGAAGCTGGATGAATTAGATGCCAAAAACCGGCGTTATCATCATTACTGTCTGATTCCAATCAATGCAAGTCATCAGAATCAGGTAATACACCAACTTATATTCTTGTATTTATGAAAGAAAGACATCTATATGTGTTACACATGCTTGTATTATCATTAAACACATTTAACTTGTTTACAAAAATGTCTCTTTCATAAATAAATAAATATAAATTATATATATAAATGAGGTAGATCCCCTCGAGTTGGTCAATTGAAAAGTAGCTCGCCTGCAGAAAAAGTGTGGGCACCCCTGTTCTGGACTAATAACAACAAACAATGCAGATTGACATGCCTTTGGAGTTAAATGTCACATGACTTGGTGTCCAGACTATTTCCACTTTGCATGTGCCCTCACTTACGTCCTTGAAGCTAATCTAGCACTAGGACGAGAGCGACAGAGGACATATTCCTCCATGACAACATTACAGTGTTAGTAATGGGTGTCCGTGATATTAATCCATGTGGCGTGGAAACAAGGTCAGTCAGTAGCCTTACACACTTACAGTATTTGCCATTGTGGTCCACTTATCATTAAGAGTGGGCGGGTTCTCTTATATGTCAGTGCACCCAAACACATGAGGTTTTCTTACCTCCACACACGTCTCAATGTCCTGGTATTGATTCATGATAGGCAGGATGGTCTCCATGCTGCTGTGCTCCACCAGGTCAGACTTGTTGCCCACAAGAATCAACGGTACCCTGTGAAACAAATGCACAACTTAAACTTAAAAACAGTGCTTTTTGGAATAATGTACACCAAAATGTGGACAATAAGAAAACTTTTCAAATTGCCGTACTGACCCAGGTATATTACAGTATTTTCCACTTAAAAATGTGTCTAATAATACAACTTATATTTTATAAATAAAGAACACCAAGTGGTGCCAAGCCTTCTCTTCTGTTACTCGCATACATCAGTAACCTTGAGAGATGCACCGCACAACAAAAGTGTCTCAAAAGTTGTTCGCAAGATTGCAAACAACGTAAGAGGTAAGTTTAATACCATGGTGATGAATCAACAACTACTTGTTATCTGAGTTTGTCTTAATAAATGTAAAAAAACTGGGTTGTTTTATATTCGGGTCAATAGGGTAATTATAAGCTCGCCGCCAACTACCTGCTGTCTTTGTCTATTCTGTCATTGATGAGGGGAATCCAATGGCTGGTAACCTGGGACAGAACAGCACACCATTATTGAATGAATCACTTCAAACTAGAGATATCACGGTTTTGTAGATACAGCTTCAAAATGTTCTCAATAATGCAGTAACAAGTGGCGGACTAAAATAAAAACTTGGTGTATAGTTTATTTCTGGCTCTATGACTTTGGTGGGTTTAAAAAAAAACTACATCTACCAGAATGCTCAGCGCAGCGCAGTCCGCAATGTGGGGGCGTGGCACGAAAGAAAAAGCAGGAAGTAAAGTAAATTCCACTGCGTAGAAGATACATTTTTTTTTTTTTTTAAATCCAGTCATAACTAACAGAAACAAAACCTGGTGAAAACATAACCTCTGCACGCCATGTTCAACTAAAGCACGGCGGGCGCGGGAAAGCAACTGCCACACATCGAACTACTTGATAAGGTATCTTCACACGTAACAATGAAGCCAGCGAAGCTAAATGTCAATTTGTGAGGTATTTACATTGTTAAAAGTTCAAATTAGGGCTGGGCAATATATCGATATACTCTATATATCGCGGGTTTGTCTCTGTGCCATATAGAAAATGACTATATCGTGGTATTCGAGTATACGTTCTCACGCAGTTGCTTTTAGCTGCGGGCATTACACTACAGGCTCTTCCCACTCTTTGTTGTCTCCACTTCTCAAAGACAGCAAGCGCACCTTCTTACACACGTATACGCCCTCGCGGAGCAGAGGTAGCAGCATGGGTAACGTTAGCTGTGATGCTAGCGGAGCCGTGCAAGTGGTAATATGAGACAGAGAAGGGGCGAATCTGGTAACAAATGGAGGAAGAATTAATTCCCAAGAAAAACAGCAGGGGGGTCCATTGTCTGGCGGTGGTTTGGCTTCAAATGGGAATATGTTGAAAAACGTTGCTACAAAAAGTAGCATTACTGCTAATATGTAGCATCATTTGAAAAGTCACCTGCTAGAGAATGAAGAGTGC
This sequence comes from Nerophis ophidion, assembly GCF_033978795.1. Classification (NCBI taxonomy): domain Eukaryota; kingdom Metazoa; phylum Chordata; class Actinopteri; order Syngnathiformes; family Syngnathidae; genus Nerophis; species Nerophis ophidion. The sequence goes on along the minus strand of NC_084633.1, from coordinate 16,951,715 downwards.
TTATTCCGCATTTCAACATCTCCATTCGGTGCCACACGCCCACACCATCAAAATGTTGAGGCAAACATTTCCAGATCTACGCCTTATGAAAAAAATAGTCAACAACAAAAGGAGATAATGTCCGCAGTAACCTCTCACATAGCGAAGGACGAACACTATTTGATTTCCTATTATGCAGCTCATTTTTATTTGACAGTTATTGAAATATATTGTGTGACATCATACACAAAAGTGCACTTTATTTGTTTTTAACTATTGTAGTGGCGTTCTGTACAAAAAGTGCACTTTATTTGTTTTTAACTATTGTAGTGGCGTTCTGTACAAAAAGTGCACTTTAATTTAGTGTTGTTTTGATATGTCATCTTAGTGACATCATGCACAAAAGTGCACTAATAGGTTGTTTTAAAATGTATCTGACAATCTTGCACTTTCTGTTTTGGAAATGACATGAATGTTTGTGCCACTGCTTAATAACTGTTTAATAAATACACTTTTGGTCAATTGACTTAGTTGTGATTTCCTTCTCTATATGAAATTTTAAAATGAGCATATATTGATGCAGTATGAACAAGGATGTTTTAATGTAGACACATAGAATCATCATACTGCTGTGATTATATGTATCAAGTGTTCATTCAAGGCTAAGACAAAATATCGAGATATATGTCGTGTATCGCGAAATGGCCTAAAAATATCAAGATATTAAAAAAGGCCATATCGCCCAGCCTTAGTTCAAATGCAAGTTAAATTTTCTGAGAAACTGCACTTTTAAAACTGATAAAACAAATGTCCACTGTAGAGTAAACTGCTTCTCGGGGATTAATAAAGTATGTCTGATTCTGATTATCTGAAAGTAAAAGTTGAGAAACAGTAGATGTTCCCACACAATTATTTGCACTTAAAAACACTTGCTTGTAGTAATAAATATGATTATAGAGAATTTTAGCATTATGTTTGTGTAAGTACATGAGTTATCCTAAACCAGGGGTAGGGAACCTATGTGTGGCTCTTTTGATGACTGTACCTGGCTCTCAGATAAATCTTAGCTGACATTGCTTAACACGATAAGTAATGAATAATTCAGCTGGTAATCACTATGTTAAAAATAACATTCAAAATATAAAACATTCTAATGCATTTTAATCCATCCATCCATTTTTTACCGCATCTGTTTAAGAAATAACAATGTTAGTAAAGAGAATTAGACTTATTATATTCTAAAAATGTTGGTTTTACTTAAAAAATGTACGCATTTACTTGTATTCAGTGTTAAAAAATAAGATATGGCTCTCACGGGAATACATTTTTAAAATATTTGGTTTTCATGGCTCTCTCAGCCAAAAAGGTTATCGACCCTTTAACACGATAAATAATGAATAATTCCGCTGGTAATTACGATGTTAAAAATAACGTTCAAAATATAAAACATTCTCATGCATTTTAATCCATCCATCCGTTTTTTACCGCATCTGTTCAAGAAATAACAATGTTATTAAAAATAATTACTCATTTTACTCTAAAAATGTTGGCATTTAGTTGTATTCAGTGTTAAAAAATATGATATGGCTCTTCACGGGAATACATTTTAAAATATTTGGCTTTCATGGCTCTCTCAGCCAAAAATGTTCCCAACCCCTGTCCTAAACATTCATGCCACTTCATTTTACACTCTGGCATTTTCAAGTCTATTTTATTTTATTTTTTACATATACTACAATAATATTGTACCGTGCCCTTAAGACTGTGATAATATCGTACTGGGAGATTTTGATATTGTTACATCCCAACTCTAAACACAAACAATTTTGGGCCATTACATTAGGTACATCTGCGCAAGCAAATGAGAACCAATACAAGGACATTAACAATAACGCCCTGTTATACAATTGTAGAGGTGTAGCCAACAAAATGTGTTCCCATTGTTCCACACATGCCAGTGTGATGCTGTTAAGTAAATAAAGACCTGTGATATCAGAACATCAATCAACAGTAAAAAACCTTGGGGAGAAAATGAGCTCACCTTCTCAATGGACTTCTTGTTGTTGACTGAATACACTATGCATATAACATTGGCCTGTAAGAGAAGAAAACAACCCAAATTAGTGTAGTGTGTGGGGAAAAATAACAGTTAAAAGAGTCAATTATCAGTAAAACCAACTTTTGATATTTCTTGATATAGCTGCTCATCAGATTGTTCTGCCTCTGCAAGATGTCAAAAAGGGTTCAGCAGTAATGTTTTACATGTCAGCCATTAGAAACACATATTATAACCTAAATCTACAATACCTGAGTAATCCACAATGTGCGTGGGCACCCTCTCTGGAGTGACGTCTGCTGGGATGGTGATCTCCTCAGCTCTGAGAGGAACCTGAAGCATTAAAGACAGCAATAATGTTAATGAGCACGTCAAAATTAAATACATGATATAATACAGATTTTTTACCATCATCAGAAAAATACAGAATAACACATGGCCAATTAGTCCCACACATGCTGCCCTCAATGATGTTTTGGTTTTTCAACCACTTTTGCTTAAATTTTGCAGATATGTCCTTTTCCGTCCAGTCGTGTACCAGTTTTTTTTTTTTTTAATGTGTATTCTGTTTTCTAAACTCAGGAAATATGTCCCTGGACACATGAGGACTTTGAATAAGAATGACTTTGTATCGGATTGATACCCAAATTTGTGGTATCATCCAAAACTAGTGTTAAGTAACCAAACAACAGAAGAATAAGGGATTATTGCATTTTAACAGAAGTGTAGATAAAACACATTGAAACAGAAAATAACCCGATATTAACAGTAAATGAACAGGTAGCTTAAAACTAAATTTTTACAGCTTGTCCTTTATAATGTTGACAAAATAATAGAATGGAAAATGACACAATATTTTTCTGCATACATCAGCAGAGTAATTAGGAGCCTTTGATTGCTTACTTACTACTGAAAGAAAAGTTGTCTAGTAAGTTCACTATTTTATTTAAGGACAGCATTGCAATAAGAAACATATGTTTAATGTATATTTTGTTAAAAAAAAAGCCAAGAATGCATTTTTGTGGTGCCCATGAATTGATTAACGTGGACCCCGACTTGTTTTAGAAAGACAATTATATATAATATGTATATAAATACAATTTATGATTTCATAATTATACATATAGGTTATATTAAAATGTATATATTACCACTTTATATGGAATTTAAATGAATTGTGTATATATAATATATATATATATACACATATGTGTGTGTATATATATATATAAGTGTACAAATGTATATGTTTGATTTAAATGTTAAACTATGAGACGTGTGCTACATATATGTTGCTTATATATTGTTTAAAAAAAAAAAGTAATATAAGTGAAGCATGTTTTAGATTTTATATATTTTGAACCTTGTTCTTGTTGTGATGGGGTAGGTTTATATAAGCGTTGCTTCAACCTACACCCTTTCGGCTCAATCATTGCACAAATGAGTGTTTTTTTTGTTTTGTTTTTTTCTTTTCTTGTTGTTCTTTGTTTTATGTGAAGATTGCCGAAATAAAATACATTGATTGATTGAAACAAGTTGAAAAACGTATTGGGGTGTTACCATTTAGTGGTCAATTGTACGGAATATGTACTGTACTGTGCAATCTACTAATAAAAGTTTCAATCAATCAATCAAACCCTTTATTTAGAAAAGTATCAAAAGTACTGAAAAGTATCAAAATACATTTTGGTACCAGTACCAAAATATTGGTATCGGGACACCACTAGACTCACCTCATCAGGAAACTCCTCACTGACCAGAGACATTATTAGGGACGTCTTCCCCACTTTGGCTGTACAGAAAAAAGAAAACAGTGTCTTATTACTGATATTTCAAATAGATTTTGCATTTAATAAATAGCTGAAAGTTGACATCTATAGTTATTTTTTTTTCTAATCTGTTTTATGTTGTAGAAGCACTCCACCGTCAAGGTAATCAAAACATTAAATTCTAATCAATAGCCTATAACTCTTAGAATAGAAATTGAAAGAGTAAATGAAACCAAATTTCTAGGTAAAGATTGATGATAAATTAAATTGGAAATCCATCCATCCATCTTCTTCCGCTTATCCGAGGTCGGGTCGCGGGGGCAGCAGCCTAAGCAGGGAAGCCCAGACTTCCCTCTCCCCAGCCACTTCGTCTAGCTCTTCCCGGGGGATACCGAGGCGTTCCCAGGCCAGCCGGGAGACATAGTCTTCCCAACGTGTCCTGGGTCTTCCTCGTGGCCTCCTACCGGTTGGACGTGCCCTAAACACCTCCCTAGGGAGGCGTTCGGGTGGCATCCTGACCAGATGCCCGAACCACCTCATCTGGCTCCTCTCGATGTGAAGGAGCAGCGGCTTTACTTTGAGTCCCTCCCGGATGGCAGAGCTTCTCACCCTATCTCTAAGGGAGAGCCCCGCCACACGGCGGAGGAAACTCATTTCGGCCGCTTGTACCCGTGATCTTATCCTTTCGGTCATGACCCAAAGCTCATGACCATAGGTGAGGATGGGAACGCAGATCGACCGGTAAATTGAGAGCTTTGCCTTCCGGCTCAGCTCCTTCTTCACCACAACAGATCGGTACAACGTCCGCATTACTGAAGACGCCGCACCGATCCGCCTGTCGATCTCACGATCCACTCTTCCCTCACTCGTGAACAAGACTCCTAGGTACTTGAACTCCTCCACTTGGGGCAGGGTCTCCTCCCCAACCCGGAGATGGCACTCCACCCTTTTCCGGGAGAGAACCATGGACTCGGATTTGGAGGTGCTGATTCTCATTCCGGCCGCTTCACACTCGGCTGCGAACCGATCCAGTGAGAGCTGAAGATCCCGGCCAGATGAGGGTTAGGGTTAACCCTAACCCTAAACTGGAAATCTCACGTGAAAAATATAGAACATAAAGTAGCAAGAAGCACGTCAATAATGAATAAAGCAAAACATGTTCTAGACCAAAAATCACTTCAATATTCTCTACTGCTCCCTAGTGTTACATATCTGAGTTATTGTGTAGAAATATGGGGAAATAACTACAAAACTACACTTTATTCATTAACGGTGTTACAAAAAAGATCAGTTAGAATAATACATGATGTTGTATATAGAAAACATTCAAACCCTTTATTCATTGAACCGAAAACACTCAAATTCCACGACATAGTGAATTTGCAAACAGCTAAAATTCTACACAAAGCAAACTATAATCTGCTACCCAAGAACATACAACAATTATTCTCAACAAAAGAGGAGAAATATAATCGTAGAGAAAGATGTAATTTAAAACATTTGTATGCACGTACAACACTTTAGACCTACAGTATATCAGTATCCATCCAGCCATCCATTTCATACCGCTTATTCCCTCTGGGGTCGCGGGGAGTTCTGGTGTCTATCTCAGCTTCAATCAGGCGGAAGGCGGGGTATTACGGAAATGATTAAGCAAAGAAATCAAACAATTTACTAATATGATCCGCATCAAGAAACTCTTCAAACTTAAAATGTTTACAAAGTACAAAGCGGAAGAACCATGATGAACATTCTGAATTTATTCAACCCATCCATTCATTTTCTAGATCAGTGTTTTTCAACCTTTTTTGAGCCAATCACATTTTTTTCATTAAAAAAATCCTGAGGCACACCACAAGCAGAAAACATAAAAAAAATGAAACTAAACAGCCGATATTGACAGTAAAAATCGTTCTCGCAAGTGTTGGATATGAAATTAAAGCATAACCAAGCATGCATAAATACAGCTCTTGTCTCAAAGTAGATGTACTGTCACATCACGCCCTGACTGATTTTGACTTTTTTTTGCTGTTTTCCTGTGTGTAGTGTTTTAGTTCTAGTCTTGCACTCCTATTTTGGTGGCTTTTCCTGTCACAGTTTTGTGTCTTCGTTTGAGCACTATTACCTGCACCTGCTTTTTAAAAACAAATCGAGACTATTGAAGTTGTTGCTATCCTTCTTTGGTGATAGTCATGTCATGTACGGATGTACTTTGTGGACATCGTCTTTGCTCCACACACTGCAAGTTTTTGCTGTCGTCCAGCATAATGTTTTTGTTTAATTTGCAGCCTGTTCAGTTTTAGTTTTGTTTTGCGTAGCCATCTCTAATCTTCAATGCCTTTCCTTAGCAGCACTAACATTATGTTTACTTTTGGTTTAAGCGTTAGATACCTTTTTACCTGCACCCTGCCTCCCGCTGTCGTCTGCATATTGCGATCACAACAACGAACCACGTTCCCGACATCTACAAAACAATTAGCTACCTGCTGCCACCTACTGATATGAAAGAGTATAAACATGGTTACTCTGCCGAGCTCTCGACAGCACCGACACTCAACAACGGCCCATTTTTGGCGAATTATAATTACTGGTTTGCAAAAAATTATTTTTAACCCAATTAGGTGAAAACCAGACTGTATCTCACGGGGCACACTTGTGGCCATACTTGCCAACATTGAGAACTCTGAATTTGGCAGATGGGGGTGGGGGGTTGATTGGAGCAGGGTTGTATATTGTAGCGTCCCAGTAGTTAGTGCTGCAAGGGGTTCTGGCTATTTGTTCTGTTGTGTTACAGTGCCGACTCTCAGGTACTATTTAACTCACTAAAACACTAGCAACACAATAGAAAGATAAGGGATTTCCCAGAATTATCCTAGTAAATGTGTCTAAAAACATCTGAATCGCACACAATGCAATTGCCTTTTTTTTTCCTTCTTTTTTTCTAGTCCTTCGCTTTCAATATCCTCAGCCACGAATCTTTCATCCTTGCTCAAATTAATTTCTCGGTCCGAATAGCTCTTTTGGTTGGAGGCTCCCATTATAAACAACGTGAGGATGTGAGGAGCTGTCACGCCAAATTACTTCTCCCTACAAACCCCCCCCCCCATTTACTTCCGGGGTCAGGATTAATACAGACGTTTTGTTAATGCTATATTATAAAAATATAACGCTATATTATAAAAATACGGACGTTTTGTTAACGCTATATTATAAAAAAATGTAAAAAACAATTATATATCCCGATTGTAGCTGAGATGGGGGCCAGTGCCCCCCGCGACCCCGACAGGGAATAAGCGGTAGAAAATGGATGGATGGATGGAATTTACAAACACAAGCTATGGGATGACATAAGAGGAAACGTGACTCCGGAAGTAAATGCGTCATCCCATAGCTTGTGTTTGTAAATTATTTTATATTTTTGTTATAATATAGCGTTAACAAAACGTCTGTATTAATCATGACCCTGGAAGTAAATGGGGGGGAAGGTTTTTGTAGGGGGGGAAGATATTTGGCGTGACAGAGCCCTCAGACGGGTGACGTCATCGTCTGCGACTTCCGGTAGAGGCAGGGCTTTTCTCTTAGCACCGAAAGCTGCGAACTTTATCGTGGATGTCCTCTACTAAATCCTTTCAGCCAAAATATGACAATATCGCGAAATGATCAAGTATGACACATAGAATGGACCTGCTATCCCCGTTTAAATAAGAAAATCTCATTTCGGTAGGCTATTAATTTCAAACATTTCTTCACAAAAGAAGAAATCTTTAATATTAATATGTATGGAACATAGGTTGATTGGCAACACTAAAATTGGCCCTAGTGTGTGAATGTGAGTGTGAATGTTGTCTGTCTATCTGTGTTGGCCCTGCGATGAGGTGGCGACTTGTCCAGGGTGTACCCTGCCTTCCGCCCGATTGTAGCTGAGATAGGCGCCAGCACCCCCCGCGACCCCGAAAGGGAATAAGCGGTAGAAAATGGATGGATGGATGTATGGAACATGTCCACAAAAAAATCAAGCTTTCAACACTGAATATTGCATTTCTTTTCACAGTTTATGAACTCACATGCATATTTTGTGGAAGTATTATTCAATAAAAGCGTTACTAAAACGGCCTTCTTTCATCTCCGTAATATCGCTAAAATTCGCTCCATTCTGTCCACTAAAGACGCTGAGATCATTATCCATGCGTTTGTTACGTCTCGCCTCGATTACTGTAACGTATTATTTTCGGGTCTCCCCATGTCTAGCATTAAAAGATTACAGTTGGTACAAAATGCGGCTGCTAGACTTTTGACAAGAACAAGAAAGTTTGATCACATTACGCCTGTACTGGCTCACCTGCACTGGCTTCCTGTGCACTTAAGATGTGACTTTAAGGTTTTACTACTTACGTATAAAATACTACACGGTCTAGCTCCATCTTATCTTGCCGATTGTATTGTACCATATGTCCCGGCAAGAAATCTGCGTTCAAAGGACTCCGGCTTATTAGTGATTCCCAAAGCCCAAAAAAAGTCTGCGGGGTATAGAGCATTTTCCGTTCGGGCTCCAGTACTCTGGAATGCCCTCCCGGTAACAGTTCGCGATGCCACCTCAGTAGAAGCATTTAAGTCTCACCTTAAAACTCATTTGTATACTCTAGCCTTTAAATAGACTCCCTTTTTAGACCAGTTGATCTGCCGTTTCTTTTCTTTTTCTTCTATGTCCCACTCTCCCCTGTGGAGGGGGTCCGGTCCGATCCGGTGGCCATGTACTGCTCGCCTGTGTATCGGCTGGGGACATCTCTGCGCTGCTGGTCCGCCTACGCTTGGGATGGTTTCCTGCTGGCTGCGCTGTGAACGGGACTCTCGCTGCTATGTCTTGGATCCTCTTTGGACTGGACTCTCGCGACTGTGTTGGATCCATTGTGGATTGAACTTTCACAGTATCATGTTAGATCCGCTCGACATCCATTGCTTTCCTCCTCTCTAAGGTTCTCATAGTCATCATTGTCACCGACGTCCCACTGGGTCATTATTGTCACCAATGTCCCACTGGGTGTGAGTTTTCCTTGCCCTTATGTGGGCCTACCGAGGATGTCGTGGTGGTCTGTGCAGCCCTTTGAGACACTAGTGATTTAGGGCTATATAAGTAAACATTGATCGATTGATTGATTGAATAAATATACTTATAAAGGATTTTTGCTATTTTTAGAATATTTTTTAAAAATCTCACGTACCCTTTGGCATAGCTTCAAGTACCCCCAGGGGCCCGCGTACCCCCATTTGAGAACCACTGTTGATTAACATATAGAAGTGTTAGCCATTAGCTTCCAGGCTAACATACACTTTAAGCGGATAACGCGCTTTGCCGCCTCGCAGACATTCGCTACTTACGTTCCCCGACGAGTAGTATCCTCACGTCCTTCCTCATGTTTCAATTGTTTTTTTAAATATTTGATGGAAAAGACAGCTTATTGCTTCATGTAGTCGCCTTGTTCGCCTCCTTTAACGCCGGGCCCGTCAAACTGCCTTTGTAGGACAAAACGGACGCTCAGTTCTCGGTGTCGCTCTCCTCCTTCCTTTACGCCTTCAGTCCATTCGAGCACTTGGGACATTTTAAAAGGCGCATTTTGCTTTCTGTCCGTGTGTTTGGAATGGCATTGGCGAATGTTTGGGCGGCATTTCACAGTTGTTGGACGAGCACGCCTGACCTCCACTACCGCCCGGCAAGTACGGGGAGCCGTGCTAGGACAAACTTCATGTGGACACATACCATGCTGTATACTGACCCCTGGCGGCACTGAGGGGGTAGTGCAGTTATGAAATCAACCTGTCCTTCACGGTAAAGCAGGGGTGTCCAAACTTTTTCCACTGAGGGCCGCAACTAAATGCATTAAAGCGGGGGTCAGCAACCTTTTTGAAACCAAGAGCTACTTCTTGGGTACTGATCAATGCGAAGGGCTACCAGTTTGATACACACTTATATATACACATTAAAGCAGCAGATACAACCAGACACTTCTACATACAGCTATGAATAAAAAATAAAATAAACATAGGCCACCACAGTGTATATGTTGATTTTATTTTTTATTCATAGCTGTATGTCTTTAATGTCCTCTGTGTTCTTTGATGTTTCCCTCTTACACACATGTAAGAGGGATGTGTACTATGGCTATGAGCTGTTGTTTTTTTTCCCTTGGCCTCAGTCTGCACCCCCACTCCAGGGCCTAGGCTAAGACCGATTTTTTAAATTTTATTTTAATATTCTATTTTTTTTCTCCGATCACCCCCTCCCTCCCCCCCCCTTGTTTACCTGTATGTCATCTTTTTTGTAAGGGGCGCTGGAAGCCGGCAGACCCGTCAGCGATCCTGTTCTGTCTCCCTTTAATGTTTGTCTGATCTTGAATGGGATTGTGCTGAAAATTGTAATTTTCCTGAAGGAACTCTCCTGACGGAATAAATAAAGTACTATCTAATCTATTTAAATACATTGCCAGAAATAGCCAATTTGTTCAATTTACCTTTAATAAATATATCAATACATATATAAAAAAAAGGGTATTTCTGTCTGTCATTCCATCGTACATTTTTGTTTCCGTTTACGTAAGGTTTTCTGTAGAGAATAAATGATGAAAAAAAAACACTCAATTGAATGGTTTAAAAGAGGAGAAAACAGGAAAAAAATGAAAATTTAATTTTGAAACATAGTTTATCTTCAATTTCAACTCTTAAAAAATTCAAAATTCCACCGAAAAAAAAGAAGAGAAAAACTAGCTAATTGGAATCTTTAAAAAAATATATATAAATATAATTTATGGAACATCATTAGTAATTTTTCCTGATTAAGATTAATTTTAGAATTTTGATGACATGTTTTAAATAGGTTCAAATCCAATCTGCACTTTATTAGAAATATAGCTTGGTCCAATTTGTTATATATTCTAACAAAGACAAATCATTATTTCTTCCAGATCTTCCAGAACAAAAATTTTAAAAGAAATTCAAGACTTTGAAATAAGATTTAAATTTGATTGTACAGATTTTCTAGATTTCTAGATCACACTCCTCAGCCTTCCCGGTAAGGTTTATTCAGGTGTACTGGAGAGGAGGCTTCGCCGGATAGTCGAACCTCGGATTCAGGAGGAACAGTGTGGTTTTCGTCCTGGTCGTGGAACTGTGGACCAGCTCTATACTCTGGGCAGGGTTCTTGAGGGTGCATGGGAGTTTGCCCAACCAGTCTACATGTGCTTTGTGGACTTGGAGAAGGCATTCGACCGTGTCCCTCGGGAAGTCCTGTGGGGAGTGCTCAGAGAGTATGGGGTATCGGAATGTCTTATTGTGGCAGTCCGCTCCCTGTATGAGCAGTGTCAGAGCTTGGTCCGCATTGCTGGCAGTAAGTCGGACACGTTTCCAGTGAAGGTTGGACTCCGCCAAGGCTGCCCTTTGTCACCGATTCTGTTCATAACTTTTATGGACAGAATTTCTAGGCGCAGTCAAGGCGTTGAGGGGTTCCGGTTTGGTGGCCACGGGATTAGGTCTCTGCTTTTTGCAGATGATGTAGTCCTGATGGCTTCATCTGGCCGGGATCTTCAGCTCTCACTGGATCGGTTCGCAGCCGAGTGTGAAGCGACCGGAATGAGAATCAGCACCTCCAAGTCCGAGTCCATGGTTCTCGCCCGGAAAAGGGTGGAGTGCCATCCCCGGGTTGGGGAGGAGACCCTGCCCCAAGTGGAGGAGTTCAAGTACCTAGGAGTCTTGTTCACGAGTGGGGGAAGAGTGGATCGTGAGATCGACAGGCGGATCGGTGCGGCGTCTTCAGTAATGCGGACGTTGTATCGATCCGTTGTGGTGAAGAAGGAGCTGAGCCGGAAGGCAAAGCTCTCAATTTACCGGTCGATCTACGTTCCCATCCTCACCTATGGTCATGAGCTTTGGGTCATGACCGAAAGGATAAGATCTCGGGTACAAGCGGCCGAAATGAGTTTCCTCCGCCGGGTGGCGGGGCTCTCCCTTAGAGATAGGGTGAGAAGCTCTGCCATCCGGGAGGAGCTCAACGTAAAGCCGCTGCTCCTCCACATCGAGAGGAGCCAGATGAGGTGGTTCGGGCATCTGGTCAGGATGCCACCCGAACGCCTCCCTAGGGATGTGTTTAGGGCACGTCCAGCTGGTAGGAGGCCACGGGGAAGACCCAGGACACGTTGGAAAGACTATGTCTCCCGGCTGGCCTGGGAACGCCTCGGGATCCCCCGGGAAGAGCTAGACGAAGTGGCTGGAGATAGGGAAGTCTGGGCTTCCCTGCTTAGGCTGCTGCCCCCGCGACCCGACCTCGGATAAGCGGAAGATGATGGATGGATGGATGGATGGAGATTTTCTAGATTTACCAGATTATTTTTTATTTTATTTTAATCATAAATTTGACGAAATTTCTCACCAATATTCTTCGTCGAAAAAACAGAAGCTAAAATTAAGAACTAAATTAAAATGTATTTATTATTCTTTACAATAAAAAAAATATTTTACTTGAACATTGATTTAAATTGTCAGGAAAGAAGAGGAAGGAATTTAAAAGGTAAAAACGTATAGGTGTTTAAAAATCCTAAAATCATTTTTAAGGTTGTATTTTCTCTCTAAAATTGTCTTTCTGAAAGTTATACGAAGCAAAGTAAACAAATAAATGAATGTATTTAAACAAGTGAAGACCAAGTCTTTAAAATGTTTTCTTGGATTTTCAAATTGTATTTGAGTTTTGTCTCTCTTAGAATTAAAAATGTCAAGCAAAGCGAGACCAGCTTGCTAGTAAATAAATACAATTTAAAAAATAGAGGCAGCTCACTGGTAAGTGCTGCTATTTGAGCTATTTTTAGAACAGGCAAGCGGGCGACTCATCTCGTCCTTACGGGCTACCTGGTGCCGCATTGGTGACCCCTTCATTAAAGCATTAAGGGGCCGTTTTTATATTTTTCATTTTCAAACCATAACAAAATATATGTATTTAAAAAAAAAAATAATAATAAAAAAAACCTTTAGGGCTACAGGGGACCTTAGAGGGTCTCCGTCATTAACATGTTAAAAATAAGTCAAATTATTATTTACATTTTTTATGTAACACTTACAGTAAATCTCTATATCAACTTCAGGTTGATATAAAGTAAAAAAAAAAAAAAGGTTGTATGCCTTCTCTGTTAAAGACAATTTTGTTTTCTATAGTTAAACTGAAATATGCAGTATTTTCCCCACCGCCCAAAACATTCAGAAAGCAATATTTGATGTGAAGTAATTGAATTCGTCAAAAGGTCAATAATGCAGGACATCATTGATTTAAATGTATTATTATTTCTGAGTAATCACAGTAAAACGATAAATAAAATCCCACTAAATATCTTTGGGATCCAAAAGGTGCCCCACTCATAAAGTGATTCATTTTTATTATTATTCGTTTTACTTTCAACACTTAAGTTAAGAAATCAACTTCAGATATATCTGTAGATTTTACATTTGAACTATTATTTTTGTTTTATGCTCTTTTGTCAAAGAAAACATTGTTTTTATACGGCAACCACTCAATACATGCAATATTTCCACACAAAACATTTTAAAGTGAAATACTTTAAGTAATTGGAGCCTTGAAATGGTCGATAATTCATTTCAACATTCATTAAAAATATATATATTCATACATATTTATATATTTTGAGCAATGACAAAAAAAGACCAAATTAAAAAAACAGCTTGCACGGCAGCTTTGTGTCAACATTGAAACTTTCTCTCGTTAGATTTCACCTCATTCCACTTTTTATAAATGATGAAAAAATGTTTGCAATAGCATTTCCAGAATGCGTGGCGGGCCACACTTTTGACACCCCTGCGATAAAGTATATTCATATTAGAATATTCAAATGACTATCTTGTATGATCATTCACAGTGCGTTGTAAGTTTTTATGAAGACATTTTTTTAAATATTTTTAAAACTAATACAATGTACACTATATTGCCAAAAGTATTTGGCCACCCATCCGAATGATCAGAATCAGGTGTCCTAATCACTTGGCCCGGCCACAGGTGAACAAAATCAAGCACTTAGGCATGGAGACTGTTTCTACAAACATTTGTTTAAAAATGGGCCGCTCTCAGTGATTTCCAGCATAGAACTGTTATAGGATGCCACCAGTGCAACAAATCCAGTCGTGGAATTTAATCGCTGCTAAATATTCCAAAGTCAACTTTATTACAAGAAAAGTGAAGAGTTTGAGAACAACAGCAACTCAGCCACCAAGTGGTAGGCCACGTAAACTGACAGAAAGGGGTTAGCGGATGCTGAAGTGAATAGTGCAAAGACTTCCTGCACAGTCAGTAAAGCTCTAAACTTCCAATTAGCCCACGTACAGTACGCAGAGAGCTTCATGGAGTGGGTTTCCATGGCCGTGCAGCTGCATCTAAGCCATGTGTCACCAAGCCCAATGCAAAGCCTCAGATGCAGTGGTGTAAAGCATGTCGCCACTGGACTCCAGAGCAGTGGAAACGTGTTTTCTGCAGTGATGAATCACGCTTTTCCATCTCGCAATTTGATGGACGAGTCTGGGTTTGGAGGTTGCCAGAAGAACGCTACGTTTAGGACTGAATTGTGCACAGTGTGAAATTTGGTAGAGGAGGAATCATGGTGTAGGTTTTTTTTTTTTTTTTTCAGGAGTTGGCCCTTAGTTCCAGTGAAAGGAACTTTGAATGCTCCAGGATACCAAAACATTTTGGACAATTCCATGCTCCCAACTTTGTGGGAACAGTTTGGAGCGGGCTCCTTCCTCTTCCAACATGAGCAAGGTCCATAAAGACATGAATGACAGTCTGGTGTGGATTAACTTGACTGGCTTGCACAGAGTCCTGACCCCAACCCGATAGAAAGCCTTCAAGAATAATTAGAACCGAGACCTTACCAATGCACTTTTGGAAGAATGGTGGAACATTCCTATAAACACACACCGCAACTTTGTGGACAGCCTTCCCAGAAGAGTTGAAGCTGTAATAGCTGCAAAAGGTGGACTGACATCACATTGAACCCTATGGGTTAGGAATGGGATGGCATTTCAATTTCAGATGTTAGTCAAGGCAGGTGTCCAAATACTTTTGGCAATATAGTCAATATTGGAACACTGAGCATTTCTCTCAATTTTGGTGAATGTTAAATGTCCCGTGGACCCAAAAGGGTCTAAGTCATTAAAGTGTTAAAAATGTGTCATATTTTTGTTTACTTTCAACACTTTAATACACATGTTACAAACTCAAGGCCCGGGAGCCAAATCTCAAATTTCATGTGGGCCGCGATAGCCTGGAAATAAAATGCGTTAATAAAACAAACTTTTCTTACTAAATATATTTGTTTTTCCCTTTTGACATTAAAAATAATGTACTGCATTCAATTGGATTTCTTTTAAAATTCATTATCAAAATATATTATCAAGTATTACAAAATTATGTTTTGTTAAAATAAAGATAAATACTGTACTTAAATATCTGCTTGACTTATGATTTATAAACAAATGATCAATCAAATTGTAGACAGTACAACTGACAATAGATTTTACGGTCAAATTCCGCCAACAGAGTTTGTTTTTTTTTACAGTAAAATCAACTTTGGTACTGTTTTTTTTGCATATACAGTAAGATATTAAAAATAACATTAAAACAAAAATTTACGGTAAAAAAAAAGGCAGCTTTGTTGCTTGGATTTTACAACTAAAACAGTGGTATTGTTTTTCAATTCCAATCCATTTATAACATTATTTTATATGCTATAAAAATCCCACTGCTTTTACTGTAAAATTCTGGTGACTAAGTTGCTAGTTGTTAAAGTACAATTTAAATATTGTTTTTTAATGTAATATATATATATATATATATATATATATATATATATATACATATATATACTGTATATACACATACATATATACACATATATATAGACATACATACACACATATGTATATATATATATACATATATATATACATATATATACATATATATATATACACACACACATATATATATACATATATATACACACATGTATTTTCATATATTACTCATTGTTAAAAGCGGCCCTCTGAGGGCAACCATAACTGCGATGTGGCCCGCAATTAAAACAAGTTGGACACACCTGCTTTAATATCTGTAGATCAACTTCAGATTTAGCTGTTGATATAAAGTGGGTTTTTTTTGTTTTATACCCTTCTTGACAAACCCCCTTTTTTTTTTAAAAAGACAACACATATGTAATATTTTCTACCAAAACTTTTTCAAAGTGGAATTTTTTATGTGAATAAATTGGAGCCTTAATTAGGTAAATAATTCATAACATTGCTGTTAGATCATTATTATTCTTTGTATAATAACAGTTTAGAAAAAAAAGAAGAAAAAAAAAATCACACTAAAGGGTCTCGGAGATCCAAGAGGCAACTGACTCATAAAAGTGTTAAAAATAAATAGGTGTGTCAATATATATTACTCTTACTTTTAACACTTAAATCTCTACATCAAATCAAAATTCCATCCATCAATCATACATTTTTATTATTTTTTTGAGCAATGACAGTTTTGAAGTAAGAAAAAACTGCCTACATGACAGCTTTGTGTTATTAGTGGTAATATTGTAACATTTTCTCTTTATATTAAACCTGTTTGTTGTTTTTAATGTTTTTTTTTTTTGTAATATTGTCTTTAAAATGTGTCGCGGGCCGCTAAAAAAATTTGATTATGGCCACAAAGGGCCCAAGGGCCATACTTTGGACACCCCTGCACTAACCCAAATTGAAATGTTAACATAAAGATACTGCATTAGTTAAACCAAATATGTGAGGCATTTTTGGTCACAGTGAACAATCAGCCAGGTTGTGTGTAGGTTTCCCATTTTCAGCTTACTACAGAATCAATGGCAGTTTTAAGATCCATCCATCCATTTTCTACCGCTTATTCCCTTTCGGGGTCGCTGGCGCCTATCTCAGCTACAATCGGGCGGAAGGCGGGGTACACCCTGGACAAGTCGCCACCTCATCGCAGGGCCAACACAGATAGACAGACAACATTCACACTCACATTCACACACTAGGGCCAATTTAGTGTTGCCAATCAACCTATCCCCAGGTGCATGTCTTTGGAAGTGGGAGGAAGCCGGAGTACCCGGAGGGAACCCACGCATTCACGGGGAGAACATGCAAACTCCACACAGAAAGATCCCGAGCCTGGATTTGAACCCAGGACTGCAGGACCTTCGTATTGTGAGGCAGACGCACTAACCCCTCTGCCACCGTGAAGCCAGTTTTAAGATGAATCTCCTAAAAAATTAACCCACTATGTACTAATTTACACAACTGAATAGCACAAAATGTCCTCAAGATCTCTTGAGCGTTATGAAAACATGGTTACAGTTAAGATTTGGAATACAGTATATTAAACAATATAAAAATAATTTGAACAGTAATTGTAGGTTTATTGACATATTTACCACCACAGCAAAACAATGCTTAATGTCCTGTCTCACCCCCGATGTTCACCGTTTATTCCTGATGTTGGCCTCAGCTGCAAAGACAAGCAAAATCTTTGATTTTATTCTGGAACATTATTGCCAAATTACTCTTTTTGATATGCTTACTGGTGTAATCCTGCGGTACCATGGGCCTGGATATGACCTGCCTGAGGGCATCCAGCCACTCTCTTTGTTCCTCCTCGTGCTGGCACATAAACACAAACTGCCGGTCGGGCGTCTCCATGGTGATGCAGGACTTCCATCTGTTTCCACGTGTGTGTTTTGGAGCACACTCGCTAACAGAGTAATTGTTGTCTTCTGTGCCAATGAAGATGACCCCCAGCTCTTCTGCGTCCTGTATTAAAACAATCAGCAGTAAGGTTAACTGTCATTTCACTGTTTGGCAAGGAATCCGTCATTAGAATTTGATGTCTATTCTCACCAACCGGCCTTTGAAGTAGAGCAACTTCCTGTTATGAGAGTCCAAAATAAACCACCTTTTCTTGAAAGGTTCCTTTTGCTGAAAATTTAAAAATATAAATACATGAAATGTAATACAACAACAACAACATAATAATAACTAGATGAGGCAATTGCTGAAGAAATTGCGTGTGAATGCTTTTTTTTAGAATTGTTGAAGTAGAGCAGGGGGCACGAACCTTTTTGAAACCAAGAGCTACTTCTTGGGTACTGATTAATGCGAAGGGCTACCAGTTTGATACACACTTAAATAAATTGCCAGAAATAACCAATTTGCTCAATTTAACTTTAATAAATACATTTATAGATATAAAAAAATGGGCATTTTTGTCTGTCATGCCGTCGTACATTTTTTTTCCTTTTATGGAAGGTTTTTTGTAGAGAATAAATTATGAAAAAACACTTAATTGGCGGTTTAAAAGAGGAGAAAACACGAAAAAAAAAAGAAAATTAAATTTTGAAACATAGTTTATCTTCAATTTCGACTCTTTGAAATTCAAAATTCAACCGAAAAAAAATGAAGAGAAAAACTAGCTAATTTGAATCTTTTAGAAAAAAATTTAAAAATAATTTATGGAACATCATTAGTAATTTTTCCTGATTAAGATTAATTTTAGAATTTTGATGACATGTTTTAAATAAGTCAAAATCCAATCTGCACTTTTTTATAAATTGGACCAAGCTATATTTCTAACAAAGACAAATCATTATTTCTTGTAGATTTTCCAGAACAAAAATTTTTAAATGAATTCAAAAGACTTTGAAATAAGATTTACATTTGATTCTACTGATTTTCTAGATTTGCCAGAATAATTTTTTTGAATTTTAATCAAAATAAGTTTTAAGAAATGTTTCACAAATATTTTTCGTCGAAAAAAGAGAAACTAAAATGAAGAATTAAATTAAAATATATTTATTATTCTTTACAATAAAAAAATAAATACTTGAACATTTATTTAAATTGTCAGGAAAGAAGAGGACGGAATTTAAAAGGTAAAAAGGTATGTGTTTAAAAATCCTAAAATCATTTTTAAGGTTGTATTTTTTTCTCTAAAATTGTCTTTCTGAAAGTTATAAGAAGCAAAGTAAACAAATAAATGAATTTATTTAAACAAGTGAGGACCAAGTCTTCAAAATATTTTCTTGGATTTTCAAATTCTATTTGAGTTTTGTCTCTCTTAGAATTAAAAATGTCGAGCAAAGCGAGACCAGCTTGCTAGTAAATAAATACAATTTAAAAAATAGAGGCAGCTCACTGGTAAGTGCTGATATTTGAGCTATTTTTTAGAACAGGCCAGCAGGCGACTCATCTGGTCCTTACGGGCTACCTGGTGCCCGCGGCCACAGCGTTGGTGACCCCTGAAGTAGAGCATACAATTCCCAAACAGGCTGAATATTTTGAAGTTGGAACAGTTTGAATCATATGAAAAATGTGGGAGTTGTGGAACTTTGAAGAATAAATAAATATATAAATACTTTAATATTGTAACTTTACGACTTTTTTTTCCACCAATCACCACATAATTCTTGCTAATTACAACAGTTTTATCAAAGAGTTTTCTCTTTGTAATACTACACTCATATTTTGCTCTTATTTTATTGGTTACGAATCCGACTTTATTCTCATATTGCGATGTTTTTAACGTCACAGCTTTAGATCTGGATCACAATTTTCCCCCCAAAAATATGACTTTATTGCTACAATGCCGCTACATTATTCTCTAAATTTTACATGTTTCATGTTATGCCTTTATTGCCTCATCAGATCCTGACTTTATTCTTGCAAAATTACGAATTTCTTCTCGGAAATAATATATTCATTTTCTTAATCTAGGGACTTTAACATCGTAACTTTACGACTTTTTGTTCACCAATCACCATGTCCATCCATCCATCCATTTTCTACCGCTTATTCCCTTTCGGGGTCGCGGGGGGCGCTGGCGCCTATCTCAGCTACAATCGGGCGGAAGGCAGGGTACACCCTGGACAAGTCGCCACCTCATCGCAGGGCCAACACAGATAGACAGACAACATTCACACTCACATTCACACACTAGGGCCAATTTAGTGTTGCCAATCAACCTATCCTCAGGTGCATGTCTTTGGAAGTGGGAGGAAGCCGGAGTACCCGGAGGGAACCCACGCATTCACGGGGAGAACATGCAAACTCCACACAGAAAGATCCCGAGCCTGGATTTGAACCCAGGACTGCAGGAACTTCGTATTGTGAGGCAGACGCACTAACCCCTCTGCCACCGTGAAGCCCCAATCACCATGTCATTCTTGCAAATTACAACAGTTTTATCAAAGAGTTTTTTCTTTGTAATACTACACTCATCTTTTGTTCTTATTTTATTAGTTACGAATCCGACTTTAATAATCAAAGGGGTGCTGAGAGACACAAGGTTCTACATCGGCGGAGACCCAATTCCAACGGTGTCTGAGCTGTCTCTTTGATTTCAATGGGAATTTCCCCAAAAATTTTAATTTTTTGGGGAAAATGTTAAAAAATTGGAATGGTCTGAATGAGTTGAAATGGTTGGTGTTGGAATTTTTCAAATCGGTCGAGAAATGTTGAAGTAGTAACAAGTTGAATTGAGAAATGGTTTTATGGAATTCCTGGAAACTCAGGAATTTTTCCAATTAAAAAAACCACTTAGTTTCTCTTGTCTTGACTAAGAGGAATGTTTTGAGGGTGGAACGGTTGAAGAGAGTTGAAAAACGTGGGAGGAGTACCATATTTTTCGGACTATAAGTCGCAGTTTTTTTTTCATAGTTTGGCCAGGGGTGCGACTTATACTCAGGAGCGACTTATGTGTGAAATTATTAACACATTACTGTAAAATATCAAATAATATTATTTAGCTCATTCACGTAAGAGACTAGACGTATAAGATTTCATGGGATTTATCGATTAGGAGTGACAGATTGTTTTGTAAACGTCTAGCATGTTCTATATGTTATAGTTATTTGAATGACTCTTACCATAATATGTTATGTAAACATAGCAGGCACCTTCTCAGTTGGTTATTTATGCCTCATATAACGTACACTTATTCAGCCTGTTGTTCACTATTATTTATTTATTTTAGATTGCCTTTCAAATTTCTATTCTTGGTGTTGGGTTTTATCAAATAAATTTCCCCAAAAAATGTGACTTATACTCCAGTGCGACTCATATGTGTTTTTCCCCTTCTTTATTATGCATTTTTGGCAGGTGCGACTTATACTCCGAAAAAAACAGTAATCGCCAGAAAAAAAGGGTGTAAATAGGGCTTTGGAAAACCAGGAATTCTAGAAAATCTTGGAATTTATTTGAACTTGGAAAAAAGGTCGTCCCAGGATGGTGGAATGTGTTGAAGGCGCTTTTATAACATGCTAACAATTGTGGTAGTGGAAGAAATACATACATGACTAAATATTCAAGTATTTAATAAGGCATTATTCTTGGTGTGTAAGAACTTACCAAAGGCCCTGTCTTTTCCATGTATCCCTCTTTAAGGTAATTGTGCATAATAATGCGTATCAGCTGACAAGGAGAACAAGACAAGGTTTAGGCATCAAGAAAAATAAAATTGTTCATTAAAAAAAGATCCAGATGCTTACATCTGCTTCAGTTCCGGTGGGGTACGCTGTCTTTAGGTACTTATAGCGAACGGCACGGAGGGCGTTGTACCATGTGACTATTTCCTAGGGTACAAAAAGAAAGCGTCAGCAGTTTTAGAACAGACAGCCGGTAAGAATAATTAGGATGAACTGACACCTCAGGACTCTCATGGTAAACAAAAAGATTCCTAGTGTGGACTTTGTTGAGGTAAGTAATCTGCATCCCATGGGGATGACCTATCTTCTCTGGTTGAAAAGTCACGTTCAGGTCCTTGATAGCGATGACGGCTTTTGGGCCTTTGGACTCCTGAATGAAACAAAGAAATCCATTTACTCATTCATGTGGGTGAAAAGAGCGATATGGTATTGACTCACATTTTCCTTGTTGTAGTAAAGCAGAGTAAAATCTGACTCTGACAGAACAAACTTCCTCTTTAGAAACTGGGATTTCGCCTTTCCTTTCTTCCACAGCATCCCTTCATAGAAGCCTGCAGTCAAACCGACATTGGAACCTTCTCAAAACAAGAGTAGTCCACTCATAGATGAAATAATATGATTAAAACAGCACCTGTGGTATAAAACGGAGGTGGATACTTGGTTTCTCCTGTAAATTCCAGCCGTTCATATTTGGCCCGGATCCACTGCTCTCTTAAAACGCTGGAGGGGAACAAATACGGAAGAGTCACTGCAGCATTAATTTATTCAGAACATATCTTAATCACATCATACCAATTTCTGCGGTATATATCGCTTATTCTAAAATGCAATTTTCATTCACGTTTGCATCTGTTTTTTTTTTTACACAATACTACTAGTTAGGGGTGTACGTGTATTTGTACCGAAACGTTTCGGTACGGGGGTTTCGGTTCGGCACGCTGGCGTACCGAACAAGTTCGGAAGCAAATACGGTATTAGCTTTCACTGCTATGCTGATGACACCCAACTCTACATGCCCCTAAAGCTGACCAACACGCCGGACTGTAGTCAGTTGGAAGCGTGTCTTAATGAAATCAAAAAAATGGATGTCCGCTAACTTTTTGCAACTTAATGCCAAAAAACCGGAAATGCTGATTATCGGTCCTGCTAGACACCGACCTCTATTTAATAATACAACTTTAACATTTGACAACCAAATAATAAAACAAGGTGACTCTGTAAAAAATCTGGGTATTATCTTCGACCCAACTCTCTCCTTTGAGGCACACATTAAAAGCGTTACTAAAACGGCCTTCTTTCATCTCCGTAATATCGCTAAAATTCGCTCCATTTTGTCCACTAAAGACGCCGAGATCATTATCCATGCGTTTGTTACGTCTCGTCTCGATTACTGTAACGTATTATTTTCGGGTCTCCCCATGTCTAGCATTAAAAGATTACAGTTGGTACAAAATGCGGCTGCTAGACTTTTGACAAGAACAAGAAAGTTTGATCACATTACGCCTGTACTGGCTCACCTGCACTGGCTTCCTGTGCACTTAAGGTGTGACTTTAAGGTTTTACTACTTACGTATAAAATACTACACGGTCTAGCTCCATCCTATCTTGCCGATTGTATTGTACCATATGTTCCGGCAAGAAATCTGCGTTCAAAAGACTCCGGCTTATTAGTGATTCCTAGAGCCCAAAAAAAGTCTGCGGGCTATAGAGCGTTTTCCGTTCGGGCTCCAGTACTCTGGAATGCCCTCCCGGTAACAGTTCGAGATGCTACCTCAGTAGAAGCATTTAAGTCTCACCTTAAAACTCATCTGTATACTCTAGCCTTTAAATAGACCTCCTTTTTAGACCAGTTGATCTGCCGCTTCTTTTCTTTCTCCTATGTCCCCCCCTCCCTTGTGGAGGGGGTCCGGTCCGATGACCATGGATGAAGTACTGGCTGTCCAGAGTCGAGACCCAGGATGGACCGCTCGTCGGGACCCAGGATGGACCGCTCACCTGTATCGGTTGGGGACATCTCTACGCTGCTGATCCGCCTCCGCTTGAGATGGTTTCCTGTGGACGTGACTCTCGCTGCTGTCTTGGATCCGCTTGAACTGAACTCTCGCGGCTGTGTTGGAGCCACTACGGATTGAACTTTCACAGTATCATGTTAGACCCGCTCGACATCCATTGCTTTCGGTCCCCTAGAGGGGGGGGGGGGGGTTGCCCACATCTGAGGTCCTCTCCAAGGTTTCTCATAGTCAGCATTGTCACTGGCGTCCCACTGGATGTGAATTCTCCCTGCCCACTGGGTGTGAGTTTTCCTTGCCCTTTTGTGGGTTCTTCTGAGGATGTTGTAGTCGTAATGATTTGTGCAGTCCTTTGAGACATTTGTGATTTGGGGCTATATAAATAAACATTGATTGATTGATTGAAGTCTTCACAAGCTGCTCTGCTTTCTGCCTCTGTCTCTGCCTCATTGTCCTGCCCACACAACCATCTGATTGGTTACATACAAAGCCAATCAGCAGTGCGTATTCAGACTTCAAAACGATGTAGTCAATGCTTTAGCGTCGAGCAGATATTCGTCTAGCAGGGGAGGAGCGGACTCTACCCAAATTATACTTAACACTTCCCAGTCACAACTATTACAAACATCACTATGAGCCCGTTGACCTTCTAGAAATTTAAATTGCAGCTCAGCTCTCTTACAGTATAGGCTTGAGATGAAGGCTAATTAGCTTTTAGCGTAACGTTAGCTCATTTTGCTGTGTGTGTGTGTGTGTGTGTGTGCGTGTTTTAGGGGCAGCAAAGCCCTGTCTGTCTGTTATTTCATTGAACTCCATTGTGTTTAGGGATGAATAGTCTCTCCTATTGCAATTGTACTATTTTTCAGCTATAGTTCCATGAATCATTAGTAATGTAGCAGCCTAGTTTTGAATAGCAGGGCCCCTGCTATCACATGTTGATAAAAATACAACATTTACACAATAAAAGTCAACTACAGGCTTCCCAAATGCTGTAATAAATTAAGCATGATGAGTTGACAAACAGTTTCAATGGAAACTGTTTAATGTTAAACTTTTTATATGTAGAGGAAAGGTTTTATCATTTTATTTAATCAAAGCAACAAATTGAGGCAGTTTAATGTGGAATAACGTGGGCAGAATTATTATAGTGTTCCCAATGCTAAAAGGATAAAGCCATTGTTTACAAATTTGGTAAATAAATAACCAAAAAATGTATAATTTGTTGATTACTTACTGCAACGAAAATGAACCGAACCGTGACCTCTAAACCGAGGTACTTACCGAACCGAAATTTTTGTGTACCGTTACACCCCTACTACTAGTGTATTTACACAATAGAAAATATTCATTATTAAAATGATATATCATATGACAGTCTCTGAGTTGTAATTGTTTTACCTTTGAGCCTAGTTTAATTCTTAAGAATGACATGTAACTACTCAGTGGCCGAGTGGTTAGAGTGTCTGCCCTGAGATCGGTAGGTTGTGAGTTCAAACCCCGGCCGAGTCATACCAAAGACTATAAAAATGAGACCCGTTACCTCCCTGCTTGGCACTTAACATCAAGGGTTGGCATTGAGGGTTAAATCACCATCATGATTCCCGGGCGTGGCCACTGCTGCTGCTCACTGCTCCCCTCACCTCCCAGGGATTAAAAGGGGGTGGGTCAAATGCAGAGGACAAATTTCACGACACCTGGTGTGTGTGTGACAATCATTGGTAGTTTAACTTTAACTTAATACATGCACTTTAACACAGTGATGTCTGTCCTCTGGTCAAAAATGCCAAAACAACAAACTCATCCATTTTATACCGTTTGTCCCTTTCGGGGTCGCTGGAGCCAATCTCAGCTGCATTCGGGCGAAAGGCGGGGTATACCCTTGACTAGTCAGCCAAAACAACAAACTTATATTAAAATGATTTTAATCTGTGTAGAACTACTTTCCACAGAACATTTTAACAATTATAGTAGAGATGTCCGATAATGGGTTTTTTGCGGATATCCGATATTGTCCAACTCTTAATTACCGATACCGATATCAACAGATACCGGTATATACAGTCGTGGAATTAACACATATTTATGCTTAATTTTATTGTGATGCCCCGCTGGATGCATTAAACAAAACACATCAACTCAAGTTATGGAAAAAAAGCCGACATGGCACTGCCAAATTTATTATTGAAGTCATATAGTGCATTTTTTTTTTTTTTAACATGCCTCAAAACAGCAGTTTGGAATTTGGGACATGCTCTCCCTGAGAAAGTATAAGGAGGTTGAAGTGGGGGGGTGAGACTGTTAAAAATAAATTGTGGAGTTTAATGATAAACAAAGTAATCCCATTCTTTGCTATTGCCTACTTCCAGAGGATTCTCTTTCTAACTCAACTAAATAAAAACTAAGAAAAACATTTGCTAAGTATTATTCACAACTTGCACTGAGCCTAGTCTATAAAACCCGCCATACCGAAGTACATGTCAAACTACTTCCTTAGCGTAAATGACCGCCATAACCACAACACCAGGGGGAGCTCCACAAACCACGTTAAACCCAGATTCCGATCTAACAAAGGTCTTAACTCATTTTCTTTCTATGCCACATCAATGTGGAATGCACTCCCAACAGGTATAAAAGTAAGTGTATCTCTATATTCCTTCAAAACCGCTCTAAAACAACACCTCCAGGCAACTTCAACACTTTACTAATACCCTCCTCCATTCACATCCCATCTCCCCGGATTATAAACAACTCAAATGTACTTCTAATGTATATACTTGTTCTTATGCTATGTGAACACTGGCTGTACATATCCTACTAAATAAGACCTACACTGTTTCAATGTCCATTTCTCTGTTGATGCAATTGTTGATGACTGAAGTTCTGATATCAACCAAAGCTCCTCATCCCACCCCCCGAATTGTAAATAATGTAATTAATTCAATGTATATACTATGATGATTAACCTGTGTGATGACTGTATTATGCTGATAGTATATATTTGTACCATGAATTGATTAACGTGGACCCCGACTTAAACAAGTCGAAAAACTTATTCGGGTGTTACCATTTAGTGGTCAATTGTACGGAATATGTACTGTACTGTGCAATCTACTAATAAAAATTTCAATCAATCAATCAATCAACTAATATTTACACACACTACCCCCAATGCTGCTCACATTGGTGAGTGAATGAATGAATGAATGAATGAATGAATGATGGGTGGTGGTCAAAGGCGCCGCCAACTGGCAGCCATACTTCCATCAGTCTACCCCAGGGCAGCTGTGGCTACGAATGTAGCTTACCACCAACAGGTGTGAATGTGGAGTAAATGAATGACGAATGATCAAATAGTAAAGAACTATATACAACTAATCCATTATTATCATTATTATTAATGATGCATCAACAGTTACCAAAAACAAATGACAGTGCAGGAAGGAGGGTTGCTTAACTTGAAGATTAAGTCATAACAAGAGCAATAATACGTTTTGACCATTTAAAAATCGTGGAAGATTTTAAAAGATTTTGGCCGATGTTGTGGCTTCACATCGCAGATTTTTTGAAGGGGATTTAAAAGGTTTTTAAAGCACATTCTACAACATTTTTGGCCTGCATTAACCATTTTCAAGAATGACAATAGCAAAATGAATTTAAAATAGCAGTACTACAGTAGTATTGCGCATTCGATGAGAACAAACCAATCAGAGTTATCATGGCCACTGAATGGCTCAGTCTCAGGCAGCATTAGCATCCATCCATCCATCCATCCTCTTCCGCTTATCCGAGGTCGGGTCGCGGGGGCAACAACCTAAGCAGGGAAACCCAGACTTCCCTCTCCCCAGCCACTTCGTCTAGCTCTTCCCGGGGGATCCCGAGGCGTTCCCAGGCCAGCCGGGAGACATAGTCTTCCCAACGTGTCCTGGGTCTTCCCCGTGGCCTCCTACCGGTTGGACGTGCCCTAAACACCTCCCTAGGGAGAGATCACGGGTACAAGCGGCCGAAATGAGTTTCCTCCGCCGTGTGGCGGGGCTCTCCCTTAGAGATAGGGTGAGAAGCTCTGCCATCCGGGAGGAACTCAAAGTAAAGCCGCTGCTCCTCCACATCGAGAGGAGCCAGATGAGGTGGTTCGGGCATCTGGTCAGGATGCCACCCGAACGCCTCCCTAGGGAGGTGTTTAGGGCACGTCCAACCGGTAGGAGGCCAGCATTAGCATATTGGAATAAAACAAAGAGTGTTATATTTCATGTCAATAGGGCTCTCCTAAGGTTCAAACATATTCAGGAGGTAAAAAAAAAAGTTTTAATGCTCCAACTATGAACATATTCCATTAAGTACTTTGCAAAATTAATTTATTGCGGTCATGTCCGGAATCAATTAACCGCGATAAACAAGGTTTGACTGTAGTCATAACATGTACAGTTGTTTCACTTCTTTGTGAGTTGTGCTAATCAATCAGAATTATTTTTGTTGGTTTCAATAAGCTGACAAATACTTACGCAGAGTCAGTCTGCTGCGGCCGGTAGTAGTAAGGAGGAAGTGCTTTTTCATATAAAGCTGTAGCTCTGGCATTGCCATTTGATTTCATTAACTTCCCCCAGGTACAGAAAAAAACAAGCATAAATATTAAACCGGTCCAATGAAGATACTATAATTTGTGTTTGTGGGTCCATACCTCAACAAGTTCATCTTCCCAGTAGTCAAGCTTTATGGACTTGACTCGGCTGGATAGGTTGCGATGAATGCCAGAACAGTTTAAACAGACAAACAAACCCAACTTGTAAGACGCCCAGTCTGGATCTGAAAGGACAAGATTGTAGGGTTAAGTGTCAATCCCAAACTGAACACATGAAGAGGCCTCACCCGGTGCTCCGCAGTCTGCACAGTGGCTGTTCTCCGGCAGCTTCACCAGCTCCTGTAGGATCCGTTTGTTTTGCTCCCAGTTTGCCATGTCACGATTTCAACATCTCAGCCTTCAAG
The DNA here is from genome assembly GCF_033978795.1 of Nerophis ophidion. Classification (NCBI taxonomy): domain Eukaryota; kingdom Metazoa; phylum Chordata; class Actinopteri; order Syngnathiformes; family Syngnathidae; genus Nerophis; species Nerophis ophidion. Next base: position 16,923,394 of record NC_084633.1, on the reverse strand, counting down.
TGTGACATGGTGCCTACATAGCTTCACAAGTGGCCAGCATGCAACCAACTAAAAAAGGTTTCTGGAATGAAAAGTGGAACTTGCGAGGGATGTCACAACACAAGGTCGTCCTTCCTCCTAAACTCGTTTTACGGCAGTGACAAGCCTCAGTGGGCGTTGGCTCCTCTGCTTTAACACATCGCTAAGAAGTACACCTGTAAATCAAATTAATCAAAACACTTGGTCAAATTTTGATACAACTTTATTTCGTCACTACACCCTAATGTGAATGTGTATACATTTAATAACAGAAAATAAATATACATATTTATATAAAACGTGGTTATGTGAAAGTGACATGTAGGGCTCAAAAGCCTTCCATTAAAACCTAAATATCTTGTGGTCAAAGACAATTTACACACATACAAATGTCATTCTATTTTTCATGTTCAACTCTTACAAATGATTGACTTTTGCTTTAAAAAGCAATTTCTACTTGATTAAAAAAACAGTGCTAAGATTTAAATCAAATGAATATATCCCCACTATGGAGTATAAAATACTGTACAAATGTATAATTATGCGGTCCTTTTAGTGCAATCTTTCAAAGCACTCAAGGATGTGCTATGTGAGAGAAGGTCACTAGAAACACAGCTGTTCATTCTTCTGTTCGTCTTAGGAACTCTAAATTGTTTATGTATATAAAGTTCATAAAAACTCATATGTTTTTCCTCTGAGAATTACTGAAAGTCTGTGGTGAGGTATTGGAGAGTATCTTTCGAGAGACCCAAATGGATGGAATCTAGGTAGTGTAGAAACCTGAGGCAGAAAGAAAACCACCTTAGCAAATTATTTTACACAATCCAAGAAGAAATTACATGTACATAAGTGCAGCCTGTGCTTAACCACACCCTTGCTGCGGTTCTCACCTTCGTTTGACCCTGCCTTGCTCCTTAAGCTGCTCTGACCTGCAGATGGTGCGCAAGGCTGGCAAGTAGTCCACGGCAGCTGCAGATCTGTTGCCCAGAGTGCCAAACGCTCCTCTGGACACCAGACTCTCCACAATATCTCTCCGCTGCAGCACCAACCTGGAACAAAACCATTGACCTTTTTTTATTTGCAAACATTACACAACATTATATAAGCATGTGGAACAGTTAGGACAACCATGACATCTATAGGGGTTTTATGGGTTGTGTCAAATTGCTTTGGAAGACATGCGAGCATACATGCAATACAGATATCCTCAAAATTGTATAATCAATAAATGGGTTGTACTTGTATAGCGCTTTTCTACCTTCAAGGTACTCAAAGCGCTTTGACACTACTTCCACATTTACCCATTCACACACACATTCACACACTGATGGAGGGAGCTGCCATGCAAGGCGCCAACCAGCACCCATCAGGAGCAAGGGTGAAGTGTCTTGCTCAGGACACAACGGACGTGACGAGGTCGGTACTAGGTGGGATTTGAACCAGGGCCCCTCGGGTTGCGGACGGCCACTATCCCACTGCGCCACGCCGATCCTGTCTATGTTCTTGCTAAGATGTTTTGCTTTATGGCTGCCATGTTTTTTCAAATAATTTGGTTCAAATTCCACACACATATGCTCGTCAGTCCCTTGAAGATGTTTACCAAATGTGGTGCTGATTCGGCCAAACAACTTTCAGTTACATTGTTTTATAGAGCGCATTGATCTGTGTGAGAAATGTTTAGTTAATCCAACTAATGGGGCTAAGCTCTGAAGTTCAATCATAGCAGTACCATGTGATGTACTTATAAAATAAAATAATACAAAAATAATAGCACAAGCAACCCAGTGATGATGCATGTTTTAACTAATTTTACATAGAGCCCATGGGGTGTCATATATGTTCACCATGAATTGATTAACGTGGACCCCGACTTAAACAAGTTGAAAAACTTATTGGGGTGTTACCATTTAGTGGTCAATTGTACGGAATATGTACTGTACTGTGCAATCTACTAATAAAAGTATCAATCAATCAATCAATCAATCAAGTGTTAATCGCTCGTACTCACTGGGGTTGACAGAGGCTTCTCTGAGTAAAGCTGCGTCCTTCACAATGAGAAGCCACAGGTAGGGCCAGCGCTGCCACCATGTCCAGCTGCCGGGCTCGATCCAAGGCCTCTGCTGCAGCGTGCCGACACTTTTGGAAGCTCATCTCCTCCACCGCGGCCTGTATCTCCAAAACACGTTCACCAGTAACCCAGCTAAGTGTGTCCATTTCAACTCTCAAATCGTCCGTCATTCCGTCCTTCAGCGCTGTGCTGACTGGTAGGTTTCCCCTGCCGACGTCATCCCCACGATGAGCCAACAAGGAGTCTATGACAGACATGCTGTCAAAAAAGTCACTCATTGAGTCCAGGCATTGGGAGACAGGGAGAGCCCTTTGGCGCTCTTCAGGAGTCAGCGGCTTTAGTTTCTCCCTTTGTGGGAGTGGACCCTCGGTGGTTTGTGCCTTGGTGGGAGGCAGAACTGTCTGCAGCTTGCAGAGAGAGAGGAAACTCTCCTCTGAGTCAGAGTCTGAACGGCCTCCATCCTGGTCAGGAAAGCGGTGTTTTATCTTGTTTTTCTTCATCCTGTGGGACACTTTAACCGGACTTCCGTCGTCTGAGCAATCGGCTGACTCAACAGACTGCAACTGCCTTGCTTGGGAAGGCAGTGTGTCGGATTGAACAGTATCAGATGGGGGCTTGAGTTTGTAGGTGGTGGTCAACTGTGTGCAGGGTAAGGGTAAGAGGGTTTCAATGTTTGAATAAAGAATGTTCACTCGTCGTCGACTGCTCTCCGTGACCAGCTCCCAGCACGCCGCCTCATCCTTCCGACTCTGTGGATGCAAAATGCACTGTGACTATCATAGACACTTGGTTACTACATAATGTAAGAAGTCATTTTTCAAGTATTGTCATACATGTGCTACATGATGTCTGCGATGGGAGAATATTTTTGTCACATCATAATGTTATTCTAACACAATTAAACTGGGCTCTCTTGTCTATATATTGAACAAATATGTTTGTCTGAATTCAATTAAATGTAAAGCACTGTAATTCTTTTCAATGATGGATAATTGTAATTGTAATAATTTTGTATTCCTAAAAACAGATATGAAGGCACTTTATATCTGGTAACCATGGGTAAAGCCAATAAAGAGTACGATTTCAATTTCAATCCCCGATTGCCCTTACATGCGACGTCAACGCTTGGTTAGCCCAGAATTTTTACATGATGAATGAGGAAAAAAACGGAAATTTTAGTTTTTGGTCTGGCCCTCATTGATTTGGGACCATTGCAAAATTATGTGCGTCCCAAAGTGATTTTAAACTTGACAAACAAGTCAATGGTGTTTTAAAATTGTGTTTTTATTATCTTCGTCTTTTAGCAAAAGTAAAACTGTTTTTATCTTTGAACCTTTTTGAACAAGTCGTGCATGCTTTTATTTTAAGTCGCCTGGACTACTGCAATGCACTTTATGCTGGCATTAGCCAAAAAGCTCTCTCCCGGTTGCAGTTAGTCCAGAACGCGGCAGCACGACTTTTATTAGGGGCCAGGAAACACCAGCATATAACCCCAATTCTTGAAACTTTGCACTGGCTCCCTGTTCATTTTAGAATTGATATTCAAATTTTGCTGTTCGGTTTTTAAGCTGTGCAAGTTTTTAGGGGGACGGCGTGGTGAAGTTGGTAGAGTGGCTGTGCCAGCAATCTGAGGGTTACTGGTTCAATCCCCACCTACTACCATCCTAGTCACGTCCCTTGTGTCCTTGGGCAAGACACTTCACCCTTGCTCCTGAGGGGTCCTGGTGAGCGCCTTGCATGGCAGCTCCCACCGTCAGTGTGTGAATTTGTGTGTGAATGGGCAAATGTGGAAATACTGTCAAAGCGCTTTGGGCTCCTTAAAAAGGGATAGAAAAGCGCTATACAAGTAGAACCCATTTACCATTTATAGGTTTTAATTTTCCTTAGGGAACTTTCCTGAAGGAATCAATAAAGTACTATATATCTATCTATGGACAGGCACCTCGTTATATCTTGGACCTCATCCAAATTTACACTCATGCGCGCGCTCTAAGGTCCGAGAGCCAGCTCCAGCTCGTGGTGGCCAAGATGAGACTTAAAACCAGGGGAAACAGGGCCTTTTATTCTCTGGCTTTTAACACCACGTGAGTTGTGTGGTCTTCTGTGTTTTTACCTTTTTTTTTTCTATTTATTGTTTTGATTGGTTTCTACCCTTTAAAATTGTTTTTAAAGGCCTACTGAAACCCATTACTACCCACCACGCAGTCTGATAGTTTATATATCAATGATGAAATATTAATATTGCAACACATGCCAATACGGCCTTTTTAGTTTACTAAATTACAATCTTAAATTTCCCGGGAGTTTCGTCTTCGAAACGTTGTGTAATGATGACGTGTACGCAAGACGTCATGGGTTTTTAGGAAGTATGAGCGCTGCACACACACACAGCTAAAAGTCGTCTGCTTTAACGGCATAATTATACAGTAATTTGAACATCTGTGTTGCTGAATCTTTTGCAATTTGTTCACTTAATATTGGAGAAGTCACAGTAGAAAGATGGAGTTGGAAAGCTTTAGCCTTTAGCCACACAAACACACGGTGATTCCTTGTTTAAAATTCCTGGAGGTGAAACTTTCCTATGGATCAGAGCGAACATGAATCAAGGCGGAATGTCAACCAGCAGGTTTCGGTGAGAAAATTGTGGTTAAAAAGTCGCTTCTTAACGGAGAAAAGCTGAGCTTTTGCCGTCCATAGCTGCCATCGACTCCCCTGAGACAATGCGCGTCAACACACCCGTGGAGACACCCTTCCGACTATCAGGTACTATTTAACTCACTAAAACACTAGCAACACAATAGAAAGATAAGGGATTTCCCAGAATTAACCTAATAAATGTGTCTAAAAACATCGGAATCCGTCCCAATGCAATCGCGTTTTGTTTTTTTTCCTCTAGTCCGTCGCTATCAATATCCTCAAACACAAATCTTTCATCCTTGCTCAAATTAATGGGGAAATTGTCGTTTTCTCGGTCCGAATAGCACTTTTTGTTGGAGGCTCCCATTAAAAACAATGAATATGTGAGGAGCCATCACATGGGTGACGTCATCGTCTGCAACTTCCGGTAGTCAGGGCTTTTCTCTTAACACCGACAGTTGCGAACTTTATCGTGGATGTTCTCTACTAAATCCTTTCAGCAAAAATATGGCAATATCGCGAAATGATCAAGTATGACACATAGAATGGAACTGCTATCCCCGTTTGAATAAGAAAATCTCATTTCAGTCGGCCTTAAATCATATTTATTTATATTTTGTTTTTTTGTTTTCATTCACTCATTGCTGGAGCTAAGGATTGTATTTGAATCTTGTTTTTAATATTTTTGTGCAGCACTTTGGAAACATTTTTTGCTGTTTAAATGTGCTATATAAATAAAGTGGATTGGATTGGGCCACATGAGCAAGCAAAAAAGAAACCTTGATAAAAATCCAAACTCAGTAAAGGGGTGGCTGAAGGTCTTCACAGTAGTGACTTAAAAAATTGTATCGGAAAACAGATCTTAATACAGCTTCTATATTCACTTAGCAGTGAATGATGTGAGTGAATAGTTTACCCCAAGCAGCTCCCAAATGTCTTCCTCAGGCTGGATATTCAGCAGGCCCAGCAGGCTCTCAGTGCAACCGCTTTCACATGGAGGATGAGGTGATTCTACCCGCAAGGCCTCTGCTTGTTCTCCACATGGATCGGCCTTCAGCTTAGTTCCTATTTATAACAGGTACATTTTAATAGTTTCATTCTCTCGTAGTTTTTCATTATTTTCTTTGTGGCGATTGCCAGTGATATTTGCGCTCAAACGGATAAAATTAACACGGCTCACCATTTTGGTTGGTGTCAAGCGATGGCGTGGTCACGTGGCGTCCACCCGCACTGCGAGTCCAGCACTGCAGTTGCAACAAACTCTGCCTGATGTCACAGCCGTTGACCTGAAGCAAAGCGCTGACATCGCGCTGTTCTGTCCTTGTGTCCTCAGCCAGACACAACAGGCGCAGGTAGCTGCTCACGTCCAGCTGAGGCCGGGGAGAGATTCAACTTTTAATGTGATCAAGGAATCCTTTGCTGCGTCACAAGTGAAGGTCCTGCTCACCAAAGAAGGTGTCTTGAAATTGATCTCTTCAAAGATGCCGTCAAACATGGTGCTGAAAGCAGGGTCTGCAAAAACATATGAATTAAACTTAAAAGACTTATATTCAATCAAATGCCACACGACACAAAAGCTCCACCAATTACTATTACACAATGTGTCTGATTTAATGCCTAGTGATTGAACACAATCTGCTTCTACTAACCGCTAGTGGTAAGGATGACCGGCCTCTTGGTGGTGCTCATGAATGTCTTAATAGCGGCAAGAAAGCCAGAGTCTTCATCAAAAATCACGTCCACCTCTTCAAAGAGGATAAGCGAGGTGGCCGGTGTTTTCTTGCTCTTTTCTTCGTTGTTGTCCTTGTTCACCGTACAAGCCACATGTGATTTGACCGTGGCCTTTTTTTGCTTCGGGGTGTCGACTTGTGCATTTTTCTGCTTGATAGAATCTAAAAGAAGAATACAAATGATAAATACTCAGGGATGTGAGCACCCATTAACAGAAAACTTTTCTATTAGCACAAAATGCTGCCACGCAAACGCAGACATACACATTTTTTTTAAATGAAGACTACAGTTCCTGCAATTGGGTGCAATTCTACACTCTATTTTACCTTTAGATGTAGTCTATCAACATCTACCACTCTTTTGTGTGTGTTTTTGACACTTACATGTTCCACGTAATGTACCACAGAGCTTGTAGTGTTTTTAGTAGACAATTTACTAACATTATTATCATCCATCCATCCATCCATCCATCATCTTCCGCTTATCCGAGGTCGGGTCGCGGGGGCAGCAGCCTAAGCAGGGAAGCCCAGACTTCCCTATCTCCAGCCACTTCGTCTAGCTCTTCCCGGGGGATCCCGAGGTGTTCCCAGGCCAGCCGGGAGACATAGTCTTCCCAACGTGTCCTGGGTCTTCCCCGTGGCCTCCTACCAGCTGGACGTGCCCTAAACACCTCCCTAGGGAGGCGTTCGGGTGGCATCCTGACCAGATGCCCGAACCACCTCATCTGGCTCCTCTCGATGTGGAGGAGCAGCGGCTTTACGTTGAGCTCCTCCCGGATGGCAGAGCTTCTCACCCTATCTCTAAGGGAGAGACCCGCCACACGGCGGAGGAAACTCATTTCGGCCGCTTGTACACGTGATCTTATCCTTTCGGTCATGACCCAAAGCTCATGACCATAGGTGAGGATGGGAACGTAGATCGACCGGTAAATTGAGAGCTTTGCCTTCCGGCTCAGCTCTTTCTTCACCACAACGGATCGATACAACGTCCGCATTACTGAAGACGCCGCACCGATCCGCCTGTTGATCTCACCATCCACTCTTCCCCCACTCGTGAACAAGACTCCTAGGTACTTGAACTCCTCCACTTGGGGCAGGGTCTCCTCCCCAACCCGGAGATGGCACTCCACCCTTTTCCGGGCGAGAACCATGGACTCGGACTTGGAGGTGCTGATTCTCATTCCGGTCGCTTCACACTCGGCTGCGAACCGATCCAGTGAGAGCTGAAGATCCCGGCCAAATGAAGCCATCAGGACTACATCATCTGCAAAAAGCAGAGACCTAATCCCGTGGCCACCAAACCGGAACCCCTCAACGCCTTGGCTGCGCCTAGAAATTCTGTCCATAAAAGTTATGAACAGAATCGGTGACAAAGGACAGCCTTGGCGGAGTCCAACCCTCATTATCATTGAAAATATAATGTAAAATTCTGTAACATGCATGCAAACAACTCAGAAAACGTTTCCGACTTGGGAACTCTATCAGATAGCCACGTCTCTTCGGGTAATATACTTGTGGTGTTGTGACGTCTGTTTACAATCTGTCACATCACGAATATACCTTCCTGCTGGCTACCAATAAATACTTTAGAACGGGGGTCGCCAAATGAAATCAGTGACACCCCCAGCCAGAGAATGACCAACAGACCCGCAAACGGGCAAGCATTTTAACACGCCTGCTTCTCTCTTCAGCCTCTGATCCCGCGGCTCTCGACACCATAGCCAAACCCCTCCAAACGGCTGTACACTACACCGGGTTGTCTCACAAACCCGCATTACATGACATGCTCATAAATCATAGACCTGCAACAATGCATTAAGGCTGATTTCTGCAATGCATTGAATATTTTTCTAGCATCCAACATCCAGCATGACCATCATCGCGCGCCTGCTACCAAGCCAAATAATAAAGTCTGTGAACATTGCTCCAAAGCATGTATTTTCTGTTGAATACAAAAGTAAACACTTACTTGTGCAAAGGCAGTAATATATGATAATACAAGGCGGCAGCTAAAGAAGGACATCCCCGTTTATTCCCTCTTTTTCACACAGGATAAACTTGCCAGGTGAACAGCTGATTTTACTAATGCCAGTGCTGACATAGGACAACCATGTGACTCGTGTCCCATAAATGATCATAGCATGAATAAATATACAGTACTACGGTACTAAGACTATAGTGGCCATAAACAGTTAGCTTCTATAAGAGGGGAGCCCAAACTGCAGCACAGGGGCCATTGGCCCTAGGCACATTACAAACAAAATATAAACATGAAACCCAATGAAAAAAAGCCAAAATGTTGATATCAGCCAATAATAACGACAACAAGCTTTGCCTTTAAAAAAACAAAAACAAAATTGTTTTTATATATTTATATATAGAAAAACAAAATTGTTTATATACTATATCTATATACACACACACACTAGGGCTGGGCGATATTGCCTTTTTTTAATACCGCGATATTTTTAGGCCATATTGCGATATACGATATATATTACGATATTTTGCCTTAGCCTTGAATGAACACTTGATACATATAATCACAGCAGTATGATGATTCTATGTGTCTACATTAAAACATTCTTCTTCAT
>NC_084633.1:16826847-16911847 GCF_033978795.1 Nerophis ophidion | reverse complement strand
AACATCATCAGCAACTGTTTGAAAACAGCCAAAGCCAAGACAGATGTGCTTGTACATACTGGGAGAGACTCCATGCTTGCCAGCGCTGCTTGCACTGTAGCTGTTGAAGTAGGTGGGCTTGTGGGCGTTGACACCCTGGCTGTCCACCTGGTGTGACTGGGTGGCTTCCTTCAACTGGGAAAGGATGAGGCGGCCACTCCGTTGAGAGGAAGCATTCACCTCAAATACCTATAAAAAAAACAGTGTCACATAAAAGACCCACAATGATGACGATGATGGCGTGATGTTCCTCACCTTAAAGCCGAGCTCGTGAGCACAAGCATAGACTGTGGCCGTCTTCCCGATTCCTGTGGGCCCTGTGATGAGGACTGTGTTGCACAAAGAGTCTTCTGCAAGCAGGGCATCATCATCTCCACAGTCCCAGTCACAGTCTGTAGAAATAACATTGGATGAAAAATTGTGGATGTGACTGACAAAAAAGGTTTTAAAAGGACGCACCATTGCTGTCTTCCTCTCTTTTCTTCTCTTTTTGCTTATTCCTCTCCTCTCGGTCAGCACGGACCTTCCATTCCTTCAGCCAACTACACATAGGAAAAACACAATTGACCCAATAAATAGTGAAATAAAACACATTTTGGTACTCACCTGTGAAGCCTCTGCACTGAAGATGCGTTGCCAATGATGTCACTGGAGTGCTGCGGCTGGTATTTTTCTGTCCACAACACATCCTCCCTTGCTCCCTCTGTGGAAAACACTGCAGGCTAAGTTTAATTCAGTGAACAACATAATGATGTCAACACAAACAACCCTGATAACGCCACCTTTTTTCCCAGTGTCCTCAGGCAAGTCATCGAGCACAACCAAATTGTTATCTGTTCCAGACAAAGGCCTGTCTTTTCCCTCCTCCGCACTCAGTTTGGTTCCTCTCTGGTTTCGTCTTGTTCGACCTCCCCTTTTAGGTGTCTCCGGCTCGGAGGAAGAACTTTCTATACAGGCAGCCCGCTGCTTCTTTGCTACTTTGGACCCCTCATCATCCTTCCGCTTCCTCTTCCCTCCTACTGGCTCCAAAGAATGTGTGCTTGCAGCTTCTGTGACAATGCAGGAAAAGTTAATTGTTTTATTTTTCAAATCAAAAAAGACAGTGGCGGTTTACCTGAGAGATGTTGGTGTTCAGCACGTCTGGCCAAGAGGCGGGGCAGGAACGTATCAAAGGGGAAAGGAGGGTTTGAGGTTCTGACCTCTTCCACAAGTATCTGGCGAACATTTTCTGACATTTCAGGCCTCCAGCCAGAGCCCTAAAGAGATAAAGAAAGTGGGTGAGTGCCCAGTTTATATACAGTCGTGGTCAACAGTTTAAATACATTTGTGAAGGACATGTCATGGCTGTCTTGAGTTTCCAATATTCTCTACAACTCTTTTCTTTTTTTGTGATAGAGTGATAGGAGCACATACTTGTTGGTCACAATAAACATTCATGAAGGTTGGTTCTTTTATGAATGTATTACGGGTCTACTGAAATTGTGAGCAAATCTGCTGGGTCAAAAGTATATATACAGCAATGTTAATATTTGCTTACATGTCCCTTGGAAAGTTTCAGTACAATAAGGCGCTTTTGGTAGCCATCCACAAGCTTCTGGTTGAAATGTTGACCACTCTTATTGACAAAATTGGTGCAGTTGAGCTATATGTGTTGGATTTTAGACATGGACTTGTTTCTTCAGCATTGTCCACACGTTTAAGTCAGGACTTTGGGAAGGCCACTCTAAAACCTCAATTCTAGCCTGATTTAGCCATTCCTTCCTTTACCACTTTTGACGTGTGTTTGGGGTCATTGTCCTGTTGGAACACCCAACTGCACCAAAGGCCCAACCTCCGGGCTGATGATTTTAGGTTGTCCTGAAGAATTTAGAGGTAATCCTCCTTTTTCATTGTCCCATTTACTCTCTGTATAGCACCAGTCCCATTGGCAGCAAAACAGGCCCAGACCATAATACTACCACCACCATGCTTTACAGTAGAATGGTGTTCCTGGGATTAAAGGCCTCACCATTTCTCCTCCAAATATATTGCTGGGTATTTTGGCCAAACAGCTCAATTTTTGTTTCATTAAAGTATTGGAAACTAAAGACAGCCATGATATTATGTTCTTTACAAGTGTATGTAAACTTTTGATCAGGACTGTACCTCTACTATCTTACAAAGTATTACTTTGCCTTATAGATACAATAATAGTTTTTAAATCAGCTTCAAAGATGATTACTATAGGAATTAAACTCGGATAAGCCTAACATTTGTTTAGCAGAATAGAATTACTGTTCCATGACTGGCACTTGTTATCATTGAGGTGTTATTGGGGTTGATATGTCGAAAAACTGCAATGCAGTTCAGTTTCATAAGAGGTAATGTTTGACATACTCGTTCGCAGAAGACTAGAACATCTGGTTCTTTCTTCACAGCAAAGGAGCCAATCAGAACTGGAGGTGGCTTGGACACTTGGATGCTAAACTCTTTGAGATGACACAGTTTTGGAGACGCAGGCCAGGGTAGACCCCATAGAGGGCAATCTGTTGTTGCATAAAATACAGTAAGTTGTACTGACACCATGCAGAATAGTTAGTAATCAGTGAAGAAGAATGAAGATGGTGACTATACCACTGGGCGGCTGTGTCAAATGCACGACAGGTTGGAAAGAGGAACAGGAAAGGGCGTACGCCTCCTTGGTGGCAACGGACTTGTTGATTTGCTTTTTGAAAGATTCAGGCAAGCCGCTCTTCAGGAAATCTCTTCGGGCCCTAAACTGTTCATCATCCTGGGAGTTTTCCGAACCCTCTCGACTGCTCTCATCAAAGATGGAAATCACATCAGATGTCTTCGAAGCATTCTTCTCATGACCCAGCACGGCAACCTTGGAGCCTTTGATAAATGAACAGAGAACCATGTTGTGGACTGATAGCACTTATACCAACGTGATTAGTGTTGAATTATATCAAAAGCGGAAATTGCTACCTGGAGGAGCTTTAGCAGCTTTGCCCAGAACTTCGTTGAGGCTTCGTAGTGACTTCCGACTTTTATTTTGTTGTCCAACCTGGGGAGAAGCAGCCTCTTCCCCTTCCAGGCAGATGACAGAATCCTGAAATAAAGCCCCAAGTTAAATGTAAATAGTTGTATTTTTAAGCTTAATGTTTATTGTCTTATGAAACTTGACAATTGTTTTGACTCGACCGTACCTCGTCTTCACAGTAACTCTTTGCGATTGATGCCTTCGCTCGTGACGAACGCCTTAGGGTGTTCTTAGCTTCGACGGCAGCAGATTTCTTACTCTTTTGAATAGCTTTCGCTTTTTCTACCAGTTGTTTTGCTTTCCTCTGTTTTTTTGAGTCATTTGAACCCTTAAAAAGAAACACGAGCGTGACAAGTGAGCATAACTTGTTTTCCCCCTCCTCTGACAAAAAAAATGATGTACTTACAATAGAGGCCACTAGCGGGTTCTTGCCAACCCCAGAAACATTTTGATTAAGTCTTCTGAACTTGATCCTGATGAAACAATAATTTAATAAATATCAACAAACTTATGGGTCGCTCATCAATGTTAAATAGGATTATGTACCTGATTGGACTCTCTTTACGGTCAGGTGGACACACCATCTCCGCTGCATAGACTCCATGTTTGGACTTGTGTGTTTTCGGAGTGGATAACTTGACAAAAGTCTCTTTGGGGGAAGGAGCAGAATCTTTTAAACCATCCCGAGTTTTTTCTGGTGATGTTTTGCCGGCCTGCTTGACCACAGCCTCTCTTCTGGACCTCCTCAGAATGGAGATAGAGGGATTTGAAGCATGTGGCTCCTCCACGTGGCCTTCAGATTTAGGGGCCACAGTCTCCTCTGCCTTCTTCTTGCCTTTTCTTTGTATGTTTGGAGCTTTTTTGGTTTCCTGGGTTTCACTTCCTTCTGTTGTGTTATCGACACCACACTCTGATGGTTGCTTTTGCTTGGTCTGGTTTTTGTTCTTATTTGTTTTGCACCCATCTAGACTGGGTTGCCGGAAGGCAGCCATGAAGTGTCTCTTCTCTGCGTTGGGGCACTTAGGTGTGGATTCACTCTCGAGCACAGCCAAGTCAAGTTCCTCCTCCTCAAGAACGACATTGGATTTCTGCTTACCCTGCACCGGAGATTCCTTAGCAGGTCTTCTCGTAGCCTTTCTCCTGATGATTGGCGAGGCTGCCTTTGGCGGAGGCTTCCCCAGTTCCTGCTTGGGGGAGACACTGTGCATTTGAGCCTGGATAGTGATGGTTCGCGGTGAAACCTGGATGGACAGTTCCTTCGACGCCTCTCCAGAATTGGACTTGTCTATTCCATCAGAGTCTTTAAGTGCTTTATTTCCCTCACACAGCACATTTTCTGTACTCTCACTCTGGGTGCGCACAAAATCCTTAAAAGATATCATGATGGTGCTACTATTCAACTGAGAGTCCTCACCAGAGTCTACCTCCATGCTGGCCTCGCAGGGAGAACTGTCTGACACCTTCTCCACAGATTCAGAATGATATGCCTGCTTTTGTTTGCTCTTTTTTGAATTATGTCCTGACGTTTTGATACATTTTTCCTTCACAACTGTAGAAGAGGTACTGTTTCCACATTTAGAGGCATCATCATGACGTTTCTCTTTTCGGGTCACTGGTGGTCCATTAGTGACACAAATCTCTGAACTAAGCTGAGCCAGCAGAGCAGCGGCATCACTGCCAAAGACACCACACACACTGCTGGATTTCCCTGCCGAGGTTGTGTTTTCCTGCAACTCCTCCACAATAAAGCAGCTGCTGTCATCGGCCAAGCAAACAGGGTCAGGCTCCACGAGTTTCCTTGCAACTTTAGTGGCCTTTCTCCTCCGTTTGACCGGCGGCTGCTTCACTGCTACGTCCGCTCTGGCGTGTTTATCTATAGACTCATGACTGGTCTCCTTCGGCTGTTCTAATGGGCTGGTCTTCCCTTTAGATGTCAATGTCCCACGGCTGAAGTAGTCCATGATGTTATTGGAGCGAGGGGGCGAGAAAGGTTTCTCCACAGCTTTGGTGACTGGGGAGAAGTAGCTGGTGATTGTTTTGACAACAGAATTGCCACCGTCTTTGCTCGATTTCTTGCAAGGCTGTGAACAGATAATGTGGGGTTACCATCAGAAATGAACAGGTGTAATAGCAATTGCATTTCTTAACTGCAAAAGTACCTGCGTGTCAAAATCCTCTATGACAGACGCCATTGCCACCACACCAGCCATAATTTAGAAACCTAAGGGAAAGAGTAACAATTGTAATGGAAACATTTATTTGCAATATTTCCACTCAAATTTGGGATTCATCTTTTTCATCATCATTTATTTTTATTCCTTTCATGAAAATGCATATATAAAAGCCACGTACAGTTGACACTTTCATTGTTTTTTGGTTTCTTATACACTTCCATGATCAGAAAGGAGCAGACGGAAGAACAATTTTGTTGTATTTATCTGCCCTCTTTTTAACACAAATTATTTTAGATGCCTTCATCACTCTTCCCCCCACCAACACCCCAACTCCAACATACTTTTTAATTTTTGTTTAAGCATTTTCACAATGACACGTCCAATCAAAATCAAAATTCAGTTTGATATAATGCAAGTTGTCTCTTTTTAAATTCAAAAATATTCCTACAACTTTTTAAGTCCTTTTTTAGACAATCCCATGCATTCACGCCAGCAACAGACAAGCACATTTGTTTTAAATTTGTTCGCGCTCTTGGATGTTTAAAATCATACGGCCTTCTGTGGTTCTCATCTTCAGACGTGAACACAAATTACTTTTTGTAAGTCCTTCGGAAGAACTTTATTTCTAGCTTTGAACATCACTAATAGATTATGCAATTCTACAATGTATTTCAGTGTTAATAATCCTGACCTAATGAAGAGTGGACTTGTTTAGTCTCTATATCCTACTATAAAAATAATACAAATTGCTCTTTTCGGTGAAAGAAATAAAGGCATTATGTTGCTGTGGTATGTATTTCCCCATATTTCTGCACAATAATTGAAATAAGGTAGAAAAATTGAGCAATATAATATTCTCATTGTATTATATGGGAAACAGTATTCAATCTTGTTCAAAACAAATGAGCTTTTAGATACCTTATTTTTCACACGCAATATATGAAGTTATATTTATTATATTTATTTAGCGCTTTTTCTCTAGTGACTCAAAGCACTTTTCCATAGTGAAACCCAATATCTAAGTTACATCTAAAGCAGTGTGGGTGGCACTGGGAGCAGGTGGGTAAAGTGTCTTGCCCAAGGACACAACGGGAGTGACTAAGATGGCGGAAGCGAGGATCGAACCTGGAACCCTGAAGTTGCTGGCACGGCCCCTCTACCAACCGAGCTATACCACCCCCATATGAGCTTTCCATTTCAACTTTTCATCTAGGATGACCCCAAGAAATCTGACTTCAGACACCTTCTCAATTAAATTTGAAGTTAAAGTTAAAGCACCAATGATTGTCACACACACACTAGGTGTGCTGAAATGTGTCCTCTGCTTTTGACCCATCTCCTTGATCACCCTCTGAGAAGTGAGGGGAGCAGTGGGCAGCAGCGGTGCCACGCCCGGGAATCCTACCTACCGATCTCAGGGCGGACACTAACCACTAGGCCACTGAGTCACATTGTTCATGGATAAACCAACTTCTGCCTGTCTTTTATTAATTTTGCCTTTTCCAAATTTAAAGATAATTTATTTACATCAAACCACAATTTTAATTTAACCATTTCCTATTATATAATATCAGCTAAGATTTTGAAGTCATCTCCTGAAAAGTATAAATTTGCACCGTCTGCGAATAATACGTACTGTAAAATTTTCGAAACCTCACAAATATCATTTGTATGTAAAATTAAAAGTTTTGGTCCTAAAAGCGAACCTTTGCATCACACATACAGCACAATGAATCAATAATTACTAGGAATCAAAATCTCACTGACAGACCTTGGTCACAGGGGAGAAGTCGATATGGTAGTGTCTTGTGTTTAAACACAGCATAACACTACCACCACCATTATTGACGGTATGTGTGGTGTTCCTGGAATTAAAGGCATCACCATTTCTCCTCCAAACAAATTGCTGGGTATTGTGGCCAAACAGCAACATTTTTGTTTCGTCAGATGGACAAAGACAAAACCTTTTGGAGGAAAGTTCTGTGGTCAGAGGACTACCAAAAGCACCTTATTGCAGTGAAAATTGCCAAGGGACATGCAACCAAATATTAACATTGCTGTATGTATACTTTTGACCAGGCAGATTAGTTCACATTTTCAGTAGACCCATAATAAATTCATAAAAGAACCAAACTTTATGAAAGTTTTTTGTGACCAACAAGTATGTGCTCCAATCACTCTATCACAAAAAACAAGAGTTGTAGAAATTATTGGAAAATCAAGACAGCCATAAAAGTATGTTCTTTACAAGTGTATCTAAACTTTTGACCATCACTGTAGGTTCCAAAAATACCTTAAATGAATGACCTATTGACCTATCTTATAGTGTGCGTAGCCCCATGAAAACAGAGCAAATAAGTTTCCCAAAAGAGGCAGCGTTAACAGGCTCCAGTTTCTGCTCCTCACAATAATCCAATCACTTGCTTTCCTACCACTTGAATGTGTGATTTGCATCACACATACAGCACAGTTAATCAATAATTACTAGGAATCATACCTAGTAAATTAAAACAGATCAAATAGGTTTCCCAAAAGAGGTGGCATTAACAGGCTCCAGTTTCTGCTCCTCACAATAATCCAATCACTTGCTTTCCTACCACTTGAATGTGTGATTTGCATCACACATACAGCACAGTTAATCAATAATTACAAGAATCAAACTTAAACTGACAGACTTTGGTCACAGGGGAGAAGTTGATATAGTTTCTTAATTGTGTTTAAACACAGCATAATAACACCACCACTGTGTTTGACGGTAGGTGTGGTGTTCCTGGGATTAAAGGCCTCACCATTTTTACTCTGAACATATTGCTGGGTAAACAGCTCAATTTTTGCTTCATCTGACATCACATGGACAAAGACAAGACCTTCTGGAGGAAAGTTCTGTGTTCAGGTGACTACCAAAAGCGCCTTATTGCAGTGAAACTTGCCAAGGGACATGTAAACAAATATCAACGTTGCTATATGTATACTTTTGACCCAGCAGATGTGTTCACATTTTCAGTAGACCCATAATAAAGTCATAAAAGAACCAAACTTTGTGAAAGTTTTTTGTGACCAACTAGTATGTGCTCCAATCACACTATCACAAAAAACAAGAGTTGTAGAAATTATTGGAAAATCAAGACAGCCATGACATTATGTTCTTTACAAGTGTATGTAAACTTCTGACTATGACTATATGTTCAAAATATACCTTATATAAATGACCTATTGACCTATCTTACCGTGTGCGTAGCACCATGAAAACAGATCAAATATGTTTTGCAAAAGAGGCGGCATTTACAAGCTCCTGTTTCTACTCCTCACAATTATCCAATCACTTGCTATCCTACCCCTTGAATGTGTGATTTGCATCACACATAGAGCACAAATTATCAATAATTACAAGAATCAAACTCAAATTGACAGACTTTGGTCACAGGGGAGAAGTTGATATCGTAGTGCCTTGTGTTTAAACACAGCATAATAACACCACCACTATGTTTGACAGTAGGTTTGGTGTTACTGGGATTAAAGGCCTCAACCTTTCTCCTCCAAACATATTGCTGGGTATTGTGGCCGAACAGCTCCATTTTTGCTTTATCTGACATCACATGGACAAAGACAAGACCTTCTGGAGGAAAGTTCTGTGGTCAGATGGCTACCAAAAGCGCCTTATTGCAGTGAAACTTGCCAAGGGACATGTAACCAAATATTAACATTGCTGTATGTAAACATTTGACCCAGCAGATTTGCTCACATTTTCAGTAGACCCATAATAAAGTCATAAAAGAACCAAACTTTGTGAAAGTTTTTTGTGACCAACAAGTATGTGCTCCAATCATTCTATCACAAAAAACAAGAGTTGTAGAAATTATTGGAAAATCAAGACAGCCATAAAAGTATGTTCTTTACAAGTGTATCTAAACTTTTGACCATCACTGTAGGTTCCAAAAATACCTTAAATGAATGACCTATTGACCTATCTTATAGTGTGCGTAGCCCCATGAAAACAGAGCAAATAAGTTTCCCAAAAGAGGCAGCGTTAACAGGCTCCAGTTTCTGCTCCTCACAATAATCCAATCACTTGCTTTCCTACCACTTGAATGTGTGATTTGCATCACACATACAGCACAGTTAATCAATAATTACTAGGAATCATACCTAGTAAATTAAAACAGATCAAATAGGTTTCCCAAAAGAGGTGGCATTAACAGGCTCCAGTTTCTACTGCTCACAATAATCAAATCACTTGCTTTCCTACCACTTGAATGTGTGATTTGCATCACACATACAGCACAGTTAATCAATAATGACTAGGAATCAAACTTAAACTGACAGACTTTGGTCACAGGGGAGAAGTTGATATAGTTTCTTAATTGTGTTTAAACACAGCATAATAACACCACCACTGTGTTTGACGGTAGGTGTGGTGTTCCTGGGATTAAAGGCCTCACCATTTTTACTCTAAACATATTGCTGGGTAAACAGCTCAATTTTTGTTTCATCTGACATCACATGGACAAAGACAAGACCTTCTGGAGGAAAGTTCTGTGGTCAGATGACTACCAAAAGCACCATATTGCAGTGAAACTTGCCAAGGGACATGAAAACAAATATTAACATTGCTGTATGTATACTTTTGACCCAGCAGATTTGTTCACATTTTCAGTAGACCCATAATAAAGTCATAAAAGAACCAAACTTTGTGAAAGTTTTTTGTGACCAACAAGTATGTGCTCCAATCATTCTATCACAAAAAACAAGAGTTGTAGAAATTATTGGAAAATCAAGACAGCCATAAAATTATGTTCTTTACAAGTGCATTTAAATTGTTGACCACTACTGTATGTTCAAAATATATCTTAAATGAATGACCTATTGATCTATCTTACCATGTGCGCGTAGCCCCATGAAAACAGATCAAATAAGTTTCCCAAAAGAGGCGGCGTTACACAATAATCCAATCACTTGCTATCCTACCACTTGAATGTGTGATTTGCATCACACATACAGCACAGTTAATCAATAATTACTAGAAATCAAACTTAAACTGACAGACTTTGGTCACAGGGGAGAAGTTGATATAGTTTCTTAATTGTGTTTAAACACAGCATAATAACACCACCACTGTGTTTGACGGTAGGTGTGGTGTTCCTGGGATTAAAGGCCTCACCATTTTTACTCTGAACATATTGCTGGGTAAACAGCTCAATTTTTGTTTCATCTGACATCACAGACAAAGATAAGACCTTCTGGAGGAAAGTTCTGTGGTCAGATGGCTACCAAAAGCGCCTTATTGCAGTGAAACTTGCCAAGGGACATGTAAACAAATATTAACATTGCTGTATGTATACTTTTGACCCAGCAGATGTGTTCACATTTTCAGTAGATCCATAATAAATTCATAAAAGAACCAAACTTTGTGAAAGTTTTTTGTGACCAACAAGTATGTGCTCCAATCACACTATCACAAAAAACAAGAGTTGTAGAAATTATTGCAAACTCAAGACAGCCATGACATTATGTTCTTTACAAGTGCATTTGAATTGTTGACCACTACTGTATGTTCAAAATATATCTTAAATGAATGGCCTATTGATCTATCTTACCATGTGCGCATAGCCCCATGAAAACAGATCAAATAAGTTTCCCAAAAGAGGCGGCGTTACACAATAATCCAATCACTTGCTATCCTACCCCTTGAATGTGTGATTTGCATCACACATAGAGCACAGATAATCAATAATTACAAGAATCAAACTCAAATTGACGGACTTTGGTCACAGGGGAGAAGTTGATATAGTAGTGTCTTGTGTTTAAAGCATAATAACACCACCACTATGTTTGACAGTAGGTTTGGTGTTCCTGGGATTAAAGGCCTCATCTTTTCTCCTCCAAACATATAGCTGGGTATTGTGGCCAAACAGCTCAATTTTTGTTTCATCTGACATCACATGGACAAAGACAAGACCTTCTGGAGGAAAGTTCTGTGTTCAGATGACTACCAAAAGGGCCTTATTGCAGTGAAACTTGCCAAGGGACATGTAAACAAATTTTAACAATGATGTATGTATACTTTTGACCCAGCAGATTTGTTCACATTTTCAGTAGATCCATAATAAATTCATAAAAGAACCAAACTTCATGAAAGTTTTTTGTGACCAACAAGTATGTGCTCCAATCACACTATCACAAAAAAACAAGAGTTGTAGAAATTATTGCAAACTCAAGACAGCCATGACATTATGTTCTTTACAAGTGTATTTAAATTGTTGAACACTACTGTATGTTCAAAATATACCTTAAATGAATGACCTATTGATCTATCTTACCATGTGCGCGTAGCCCCATGAAAACAGATCAAATAAGTTTCCCAAAAGAGGCGGCGTTACACAATAATCCAATCACTTGCTATCCTACCCCTTGAATGTGTGATTTGCATCACACATAGAGCACAGATAATCAATAATTACAAGAATCAAACTCAAATTGACGGACTTTGGTCACAGGGGAGAAGTTGATATAGTAGTGTCTTGTGTTTAAACACAGCATAATAACACCACCACTATGTTTGACAGTAGGTTTGGTGTTCATGGGATTAAAGGCCTAACCTTTTCTCCTCCAAACATATTGCTGGGTATTGTGGCCAAACAGCTCCATTTTTGTTTCATCCAATATTTGGAACCTCAAGACAGCCATGCCATTATGTTCTTTACAAGTGTATGTAAACTTTTGTACGATCGTACAAAGTATTACTTTAGTTTTATAATCAGCTGCAAAGATGACAGGGACATTGCTATAAAAATGTGTTTAAACACATAAGTTGCCCCCCAGTTTGTTTTCAATACAAAAGGTTTATAATACATGAAGAGAAGGTAACAACACGACCATCATTGCTGTCATGGCACCTCGACAAACAGCACAGTATATGGTCAGAAAACTTACCGTAAACACGAAAAAAGTTTTTTTTAAATCCTGTTTCCAGTTTGAGTCAATATTAAAAAAAACGTACACGGTCTGAGATGAACATTTGTTGGTCTGCTCGCATATCATCTAACAAATAAAAAAAAAACAAGCTAGCAAAGCACTGAACAGTTCATTCGAATACATTTTGCCGCGCAACACTTCCCAAAACAGGTCCGCACATTGTCCTCATGTCGCCCTCCAATGCGCGGACGGAGAGTAGAAGCCGCGAAGGAGGTGTTTTGCTAAAATGTTGAAGTTTGGTGTTGAAAATGCATAATTTCCAAGGACTGTTTCAAAAACGCGCCAGAGTAGTTGTGAGGGAAGCGCGCCAAATATACGTGACGTTTTGCGTCGACGAATTCAACCAATCAGAGGAAAGAACAACATGACGTCATGACTCGGCGTCGCTTGACCACATTCAAAATGGCGCATGGCAGCTTTTTTTTGTATATTTGTAAAACTGACAGCGACACCTATTGACAAACTTTGTCATAAATACTGAGTTTAACAGTAATATAATAAACTAAATAAAACATAGTTTTGTACAAATGTTTGCTAATACCGTTCTCTCAATGATTTCCATATTTTGTAAGAAAATGAGAGGGTACAAACACCGCCTCATTAAAGTGTCTCCAAATTTTTTATTGTTAATGTGTTTATTTTTTTACAAAGTAAAAAAGCCATCAAATCATCCATCCATCCATCCATTTTCTACCGCTTATTCCCTTTCGGGGTCGCTGGCGCCTATCTCAGCTACAATCGGGCGGAAGGCGGGGTACACCCTGGACAAGTCGCCACCTCATCGCAGGGCCAACACAGATAGACAGACAACATTCACACTCACATTCACACACTAGGGCCAATTTAGTGTTGCCAATCAACCTATCCCCAGGTGCATGTCTTTGGAAGTGGGAGGAAGCCGGAGTACATAATATATTAATCTGGAAACATATCAAATAATTGTCATACTTGCCTACCTTGAGGCAGGGGCGTGGTTAAGAGGGGAGGAGTATTATTACAGCTAGAATTATAAATGATAAATGGGCTGTACTTGTATAGCGCTTTTCTACCTTCAAGGTACTCAAAGCGCTTTGACACTACTTCCACATTTACCCATTCACACACACATTCACACACTGATGGAGGGAGCTGCCATGCAAGGAGCCAACCAGCACCCATCAGGAGCAAGGGTGAAGTGTCTTGCTCAGGACACAACGGACGTGACGAGGGTGGTACTGGGTGGGATTTGAACCAGGGACCCTCGGGTTGCGCACGGCCACTCTCCCACAAGTCAAGTATTTCATATGCAGTCCTGGGTTCAATCCCAGGCTCGGGATCTTTCTGTGTGGAGTTTGCATGTTCTCCCCGTGAATGCGTGGGTTCCCTCCGGGTACTCCGGCTTCCTCCCACTTCCAAAGACATGCACCTGGGGATAGGTTGCTTGGCAACACTAAATTGGCCCTAGTGTGTGAATGTGAGTGTGAATGTTGTCCGTCTATCTGTGTTGGCCCTGCGATGAGGTGGCGACTTGTCCAGGGTGTACCCCGCCTTCCGCCCGATTGTAGCTGAGATAGGCGCCAGCGCCCCCCGCGACCCCAAAAGGGAACAAGCGGTAGAAAATGTATACATATATAATAAAAACTTGACATTAAGTGAATTCTAGTAATATATATATACATATATATGTATATAAATAAGAGAAATACTTGAATTTCAGTGTTCATTTATTTACACATATACACACACATCCTTGTTCTTCTGCTTCGTCTCCTTGTGTGCGCAGTTGTGCACTGCACTGTCTAAAAGCCGTAGATGTTATTGTCCCATATGCATGTACAGTAGATGGCAGTATTGTCCTGTTTAAGAGTGTCACAACATTGCTGTTTACGGCAGATGAACTCCTTTACGGTAGACGAAAACGTGACTGCTGTTGTTGTGTGTTGTTACCGCGCTGGGAGGACGTTAATGAAACTGCCTAACAATAAACCCACATATGAAACCAAGAACTCGCCCTTGATCATTCCACAGTTATAACGTCATTGGGCAGGCACGCTGTTTATATTGTGGGAAAGCGGACGTGAAAACAGGCTGTCGACACGTCACTCAGGTCCTCATGGAGCTGGAGGGGGCGTGGCCCTCAGCCCCGCCTGAATTTCGGGAGAAAATTTGTCCCGGGAGGTTTTCGGGAGAGGCGCTGAAATTCGGGAGTCCCCCGGAAAATCTGGGAGGGTTGGCAAGTATGATAATTGTACTGCAAATTCAAGTGCACTCAATGTGATTTTGGGGCCAAAATGGGAAAAAGAAGAAAAGCAATTTTAAAAACTTTTAATTTATATTTTTTCAAAGTAAACATCTGAATTGCAGTCTACCACCTCCAAAGGCACAGCCATACTTAGAAGACCAAATCCAGAAAACACTGCACTGAACATGTTTTTTTTTTTTAACTTAGTTGTATTGTTCATAGGAAACAATGCACTATAAAAATGACTGGACATGTTTTTTTAGTAAGCAGTGACATATTCTGTAGATAATTAAAAGACTGCAGTGATATGTAATAAGCTGTGGTGTAGTTATTTGACCTCCATAGAAAGGATAGATGTGCCGGTTTGTGGCATCAACACATGTAAATAATAAGAAACAAACAATTACATGTTGTGTTTAAAAAAATTGAATCATGAAGCAAAACAACACTATTGGCAGGAAGGTGAAAATGCATTGATATCGTGGAGGACTGAGCAGATTACATTTAAACACAATACTTCCAAAACAATTTCAAAAAAATCCTCGAAGTGCTTTTTAAAAATACATAAGACAATATGTGCAAATAGGCTAGCCTTTGAGTGGATAAATCTTCGGATATGAGGAACAGGACAGAGGATCACAAATAAAATCAGCAACTCACACAAAGGTTGTCTACAATGTGTGACATCACAGCACCATACACTGCACGACAGGTTCACTTAGTGACAATTCAGCTCAAAAACAAAAGAAAATAAAACAGTAGGCTATACATCACTGTTCTTACTTATAGGCACAGATCATTTGAAACAAAGGTCAACGCAAACAATGCTTGGCAGACATTGGAGAAACAAAATGAAAGGTAAACGAGGGCATGTTTTAAATAAAAAAACAAGATAGAAGATCTTGGAGCATAAATACGTGACACAGACAGACGGGAGATTTGGCAGCAACTCATGGGAGTCCTCAGCTGTATCTTTATCTGTACAGGTGTGTAGCAGCTGTGACAGGCACTCCAAGAACACGGACGCAATTAAATCGACCAGGACTCTCATGACAGGTGAATTAAAAGCCTAAAGGACTGACATACACAATTACAACTTCAATGTGAGCTTAATTCAAACACTGAAAACAGGGCACACACGCACACACACACACACACACACACACACACACACGCACGCACGCACGCACGCACACACACACACACACACACACAAAGGATTAACAGACCAAAAAAATCCCCACAAACATATTTGGCAAATATTAAGAGCTCAGGGTCCAGTTTTACATGCTCCCCCATTGCAGACAAACAGCCCAGTGTGTTCATCATGGATTTGTCAACATTTGCCTTTCTCACATCCATACAACTGAAGGTCAAAATGCACATTGGACCTTTCTGTATCCAGCTGAGACTCCCACCAAGCAGGATGGATGCAGAAAAACTGTGCGCAACATTTACATAAGATGCTGTACTGTATATACACAGGTCTTCTTTTGTACAATTCTTTTAGTTAGTCGTTCGCTGACCCCGCAGCGAAGAGGACCCTCTGGTCAGTTCTGGCCAGCTTGGCGGGAGGCTCCAGAGACTCGTCTCCTAACACCACAGCATCTGACGGCAGGGTCAGCTCCTGACTTTCCTCATCACTTTCCTCCTCCTCCTCCTCTTCTTCTTCTGAACCGTATAGAATATGGAATTGTTCACCACATACCAGGGTCACAGTTACTTTGCAATATTAGTGTGTGAGTACCTTTGTCAGGATCCACCATGTTTAGACCTCGTCCTAAACTGGCAAACTAATCACAAGAGAGGGAAATATGGCACCGTTACTGTAAATTATAGAGGTGTGGGGAATAAACAATTTTTAGATTCATCGCAATTCGGACATTGACGATTATAAAACTGACTAGTAAATGTAAATAATCGATAATGGATTTGTTTATTGTAAATAAAGTAATGCAGACAGTTCTAAAATTTGGCTGACTGCAGCTTCTCACCTCCCCAAGACATCCGACCAGCTCATTTATTATAAATGGATGAAATAAATGGTTGTAATTTGTATAGCGCTTTTCTACCCCTTTTTAAGGAGCCCAAGGTGTTTTGACAGTATTTCCACATTCGCCCATTCACACACTGATGGCGGGAGCTGCCATGCAAGGCGCTCATCAGGACCCATCAGGAGCAAGGGTGAAGTGTCTTGCTCAAGGACACAATGGACGTGACACAACGTAGTGAAACCCAATATCTAATTTACATTCAAACCAGTGTGGGTGGCACTGGGAGCAGGTGGGTAAAGTGTCTTGCCCAACGACACAACGGCAGTGACTAGGATGGCGGAAGCGGGAATCGAACCTGGAACCCTCAATTTGCTTGCTCGGCCACTCTACCAATTGAGCTATGTCGCCCCATTGCACACATTTCCATGAATTGAATAAATCTGATGCTAATTCATTTTTACAAATGCACTGTTTTTAAAAATTGTAGGTGATAAATTTTCATTTGGTGAAACAAAAATAATTTGTAAAACAGCAATAATATACATCAATAATCGATTAATAATTGCATCGTAGCTCCTGAATCGTAATCAAATCATGATGTGGCCAAAGATTCCCACCTCTAGTGAATTTCTTCAGCATTATCCACACGTTTAAGTCAAGACTTTGGGAAGGCAGTTCCAAAACCTTATTTGTAGCCTGATTTAGCCATTCCTTTACCACTTTTGACATGTGTTTGGGGTCATTGTCCTGTTGGAACACCCAACCGCGCCCAAAACCCAACCACTGGGCTGATGATTTTAGGTTGTCCTGAAGAATTTGGAGGTAATCCTCCTTTTTCATTGTCCAATTCTTTCTCTGTAAAGCACCAGTTCCATTGGCAGCAAAACAGGCCCAGCGCATAAAACTACCACCACCATGCTTGACGGTAGGCATTAACAGGCTCCAGTTTCTGCTCCTCACAATAATCTTTTTTCTTTTTCTTTGTCATGAAAAAGGAACATTTTTGTCATTAAAAAGGGAGGTTTTTGTGGTTGGTGCACTAATTGTAAGTGTATATTGTGTTTTTTATGTTGATTTAATAAATAAAAAAACAAAAATTTATTATTTTTTTGTTTTTATAAAAATGAATAAAAAATTATTCTGCGGCCCGGTACCAATTTTTTGTATTCAGGCATGCTTGTGCGTGCGTGTGTCTTTACCTCACAATAATCTTTTTTTTTTTTTTTTGTTTCTTTGTCATGAAAAAGGGACATTTTTGTCATTAAAAAGGGAGGTTTTTGTGGTTGGTGCACTAATAGTAAGTGTATATTGTGTTTTTTATGTTGATTTAATAAATTTTAAAAAACATTTTTTTTTTTTTTTTTTTATAAAAATGAATAAAAAACTCTTCTGCGGCCCGGTACCAATTTTTTGTATTCAGGCATGCTTGTGCGTGCGTGTGTCTTTACCTCTCCCATGACGGCAATGGGGGTCTCTCCTTTAGCCTGGGCTACTCTATGCTCTATTAGGTAGTACATATATTCATCATACAGAAGGCGGATCAGGTGAAAAGAGCCAAAACTGGCAGCACTTCTCAGGGTGAGGTCCCGAATCACCATGGAACTGGAGAACAGAGATGAGAGAAATTTAGCCACGAAGTAAAACAGAATGAGCAAATTTGTACGACAACACACCTGTAAAAGGACCACTTGAGCAGGAAGAGCTTGGCAGCTTTAGGGAATGTGGGGCTGTGTTGGTGGGGCTTTAACACCTGGGAGACTACCCCATCCAGCCAGGCAGCCCACTGCTCCAGGGAGTTCTGCTGCTGGAGGGTCAGCTTGAAGTCCTGCTCCAGCCGCTGGACAACACGGTCCTCGCAGCGGCACACCCATGAAGCCTGCTCCTGCACAGGATGAACAATATGCGGGTAAGATGTCAAGATGGCCTGACCCAGTGCACGAGCAGTCTGCGGTTATTTCATTAACCTGAACGTTAGCAAAATCAACACGGTTGAGGTCAGAGAGCATCTGGTTGATCTGGGCCGTGTTCTGGAGGACAGCGCGAGCTGCCTGTGCGAGGTGGTTCAGACTGGTGTAACGACGCAGTGTCTGAGCGAATGCATTGGCTGATGTTACCTAAAGCAAATAAGGATGGTGATGCGTGTGCTTTACAAGAAATAATCATAATGATTCATCCGACATGAGGAGACTGTACCTTGATGCGAACCATTTCCTCTGGGATGTTCATCATTGCATTGGTCAGCCAGCTTTCCAGGCTTTTGGCAAAATTCCGAATGGCTTGAGTTAAGGCACCTCAGGCAGAAAATGAAAAAAAGAGGGGCAATATTGTTGTATGATTACATTTCCCTTGATTAACTGAAACTCCAGAAGAGCAAAACACATTCCTGGAACAAATGCTAAATAAGAAATATACAAATATATTTGGAAAACATATTTAAACACACACAGGTAGGGGAAGCTCATTTTCCTCTACTCTCTAACATGAGTACAGTCTCCAATATCAGTTAAAATATATGAAGATCCTAGATTTTTAAAGGAAAACATGACATAGAGCAGTGGTTCTCAAATGGGGGTACGCGTACCCCTGGGGGTAATTGAAGGTATAACAAGGGGTACGTGAGATTTTTTTTAAATATTCTAAAAATAGCAGCAACTCAAAAATCCTGTATAAATATATTTATTTAATAATATTTCAACAAAATATGAATGTAAGTTCATAAACTGTGAAAAAAAATGCAACAATGCAATATTCAGTTAACAGCTAGATTTTTTGTGGACATGTTCCATAAATATTGATGTTAAAGATTTCTTTTTTTGTGAAGAAATGTTTAGAATTAAGTTCATGAATCCAGATGGATCTCTATGACAATCCCAAAAGAGGGCACTTTAAGTTGATGATTACTTCTATGTGTAGAAATCTTTATTTATAATTGAATCACTTGTTTATTTTTCAACAAGTTTTTAGTTATTTTTATATATTTTTTTCCAAATAGTTCAAGAAATACGACTACGAATGAGCAATATTTTGCACTGTTATACAATTTAATAAATCAGAAACTGATGACAAAGTGCTGTATTTTACGTCTTTATCTCTTTTTTAAACCAAAAATGTTTTGCTCTAATTAGGGGGTACTTGACTTAAAAACATGTTCACAACCTTTTTTCATCACTGAAAAAAAAGGTTGAGAACCACTGACATAGAGGACTGTAAAATGTCAGCAATGGAATGAAACTTAGAAAATGCTCTGGCAGTGATTTGTATTTCAAGATCCATGGTTCACTCATTTTGCTGTCAATTCAAAAGGGATTCAGCCAGAGAAAAAAACATACCATTATCATGCGGAATCTCAGCATCCAGAGAAGCTCAGTATCCCATGGGCAGAGCAAAGCCGAGCATTTATCCAATGACTGGCGGCTGTGTAAAAACCCGCTCTTTGTTTTTGTGATGGGACACAAGTAGGGGATTTAATTTTTTTATTTTTCATTGCCATGCAAGTCTTATAGTGTTTTATTGCTGTGGATTTTAAATTGCATGTTTTTACATTTTAGAATTTGATGGGATTTTTAATTGCATATTTTTACATTTTAGAATTTGATTGTATCTTTAATTGCATGTTTTTACACTTTGGAATTTGATTGTATTTTTTAATTGCATGTTTTTACTCCTTGTGGACTTTGCTGGCATTTTAAGACATTGCCCCTTTTAGCTTGTTGCCCCTAACAACCAAAGTGCCCAATCGAACGGCACTGGAAATTGGACGCACCTGTGGAGCCTTAGGACTGCACATTTAAAAGGAGCGACAGGATGAAAAAGAAGAGAAGAGGGTCGACGGAAGGAGTCGACAGGCTTTGCCAAGAGCGACACAGCAGACCCCGCAGGCTGCCGGAGCGAACCCCAAGAAACCCAAAACACGCAGGGGCAGAGGAAACTCTGCCTCCCAAGTAAGTGCCGTGTATTGTGGATATGTGGGGACATCCAACTGCCTTGGGCTGTGGGCTTGCGGGCTCGTGTGTCGTATGCTGGCTGTGTGGTTCTGTGGACAGGGGGCGATTTGGACCCAGGGACCTGCGGCGACCCCCGGAAGCGACCAAGAGGCGGGAGCGGCACAGGTACGGCCACGTAGGTCTCGCTAGTGACCGGAGACTGGCGAGGGGAGTGGGCGTACCCAATACTTTGACGCGGAACTACAGCAAAGGCAGGGGAAACCCTGCCTTGCATGTAAGTGTGACGTCAGCCCGGATAGCGTCTCCGTGGTTTTGGATGATTTTATCCCCGTGGCCTGCCTCCGTTTTAATTTTGTGTGCAGGAGGACGCCATGGAAGTGGGCGGAGCCAGGATACGGACCCACTACACCTGTCGTGACTGTACCCTCGCCCATCACATTGGTTACCAATTGGTATTTTAGTGTTGACAACTTGACTGTTTTTTTTATAGTATTGTAATAAATTCTGAACGAGCATAATCATTTTTCCTTATTTTGGGATGGCTGCTCTCTCTACATTGGGTTCTTAATATTTATAGTGGTTTTAGGCAACAATTTTATTAGATTTTAATATTTTACCACTCAGGTCAATCAATCAATCAATCAATCAATGTTTATTTATATAGCCCCAAATCACAAATGTCTCAAAGGACTGCACAAATCATTACGACTACAACATCCTCGGAAGAACCCACAAAAGGGCAAGGAAAACTCACACCCAGTGGGCAGGGAGAATTCACATCCAGTGGGACGCCAGTGACAATGCTGACTATGAGAAACCTTGGAGAGGACCTCAGATGTGGGCAACCCCCCCCCTCTAGGGGACCGAAAGCAATGGATGTCGAGCGGGTCTAACATGTCCATCACACTTTCTCATTGAATTCAATGGACGCTCAGCTTCAACACTGTTTAATGCGTTGTAATGCTAGCATAATGAATGAGAAGGAAGTCACATCAACTGGCGCAAACGTAACTGATCCTGAACAAAAGTTAGGGGAGGCTAAGCTTCCCTTGCAGTCTTTAGAGAAATCACCACTGTATGATAATATTGAGACGCCTTACTGGGGATTGGCCTGAGTACATCAGGAATGAGGATCTCCACCAGGCCCTGGTAGAGGCTGTTGTCACAGTCACGGCTCCAGCGCACCACCGGCTCATACTTGCACAGCAGCACAAGGCAGGACTTCGGGAGACGCTTTTCTGACTCGCCATGACTGGTAAACACACAGTTTTTACATATATACATGAATTAATTTCAAACAGAACAAAAACATTCATTTGTCAAATATCCAATACTCTCCCTGCTCAATGAATAAAGGGGTCAGTTAGTAAGAGATCTGGGCAACTCACACAGCCATTGTGGCATCTCCAGCCTGACCCTGGCCGAACCTCCAGAAGCTTTTCCACAGCGTCTCCACCAGGGTGAACTGAAGATTGACCATCACATCTAGTATGGCCTATCAGAGAAAGCAGGGAAGAAAAACACATCTTAGATGTATATGTTAGTAAATAAACAACCCTTGGACAATAGCCATACTTTCCAACCGTCCCGGATTTTCCGGGAGACTCCCAAAATTCAGCGCCTCTCCCGAAAACCTCCCGAGACAAATTTTCTCCCGAAAATCTCCCAAAATTCAGGCGGAGCTGGAGGCCACACCCCCTCCAGCTCCATGCGGAGCTGAGTGATGTGTATAAAGAGCGTGTCTGCTCAATGACGTTATTACGGTAGAATGATCGAGGGCGAGTTCTTGGTTTCTTATGTGGGTTTATTGTTAGGCAATTTCATTAACGTCCTCCCAGCGCGGTAAAACAACACACATCAAAAGCAGTCCGTTTTCGTCTACCGTAAAGAAGTTCGTCTGCCAAACAGCAATGTTGTGACACTCTTAAACAGGACAATACTGCCATCTACTGTACATGCATATGGTTAGAAAAACAAGGATGGACAATTCAACCCTTAACTCAATGAGTAGATGAGTGTTATGTGTGTGTATATGTGTAAATAAACAAACACTGAACTTCAAGTATTTATTTGATTTATATATATATATATATATATATATGAATATATATATATATACATATACATCTAGAATTCACTGAAATTCAAGTAATTGTTATATATATATATACGAAATACTTGACTTGGCGAATCTATGAATCTAGCGGTAAATATACTCCTCCCCTCTTAACCACGCCCCCAACCACAACCTTCCCCAACCTCGCCCCCCACCCCACCCCGACCCCAACTCCCGAAATCCGAGGTCTCAAGATTGGCAAGTATGACAATAGCTGAACTACATTCTGCAACAATACTTGTGTTCATTACCTCACAGTGTTCTCTGTAGAGCAGCTGAAAGCTCTTTATGTGATCCAGTTCAATACCATCAGGTGGGGGCTTCCCCTGAAGGTCTATGTCTGGGAACTCAGGGAGCGTTCTGGAAGCATCTAAACAAAAGACACAGACACTCAGTTTGAAAAGTCATTCAAGACTTTGCTGCCATTCAAAGAAAGGAACCTACCAAGGAACTGCTGGTACTGCTGAACCTGGGTGCTGATATCCACTTGTCCAGAACCCTGTTGCTGAATTTGCTGCTGGCCTGCTCCGGCAGCAGTCCCATTGGTCATTCCCTCCACTTTGTGCACAGGCTTCAACCTGTTTGGACCAGACACAGAGTACTTGAAATAGCACAATAACAATGATTGAAACAAAAACTATCTTGGTCAGAGACAGGTTCACCATGATGCCACGTGTATTACCTCTGTTTCTGCGAGAAGGGCTGCTGTCTCATAGCAAGATGTTGCTGATCTTCCATTAGGCGGAGAAGAGACGAGCCTGCCTTGATCCTTAGCCCATAATAGTGATACTTAGAATTACCCCTGTAAAGTACAGAAAAGGTCATTCTTCTAGTCAAAGGTAAGCTCTATTTACAATGAAATAGATTAGACGGGGAAAGCCTGCCTTTATCCTTAGCCCAATGTAGTAGTACTTAAGATTACTCTGTTCATTATTGTGACGTCAAAGGTGAGCTCTATTTACAGTAAAGTGAACCGTACATCATTTTCCAAATAATGAATTCAGCCAAACTTGCGCAGTCTGTCCTCTCACCCTCACACATGCTGTGTTTTCATCACTGCCCACATTCCCACCCACACTAAGAACATTTTGCCATGCTTTAAGATTTTCCACACAATGTATCTTCTGTAAGAATGCCACTACTGTGCAGGAAGGAACAGTTTGTTATGCAAATCAATTACATGCCGTGGAGGTGTTATTAAGAGAAAGTGAGCGGATTATGTCCCAGCACTTCTCTCATCATTCACATAGAACACGGAAATTAGCCAATGAAAGCCAGATGAGACTGTGACAGGTATCCCGTTGGTACATTCAAACAGGCACAAGTGAAATTACGGATAAATACAGTCGTGGTCAAAAGTTTACATACACTTGTAAAGAACATAATGTCATGGCTGTCTTGAGTTTCCGATCGTTTCTATAACTCTTGTTTTTTTGTGATAGAGTGATTGGAGCACAAACTTGTTGGTCACAAAAACATTCATGAACTTTGGTTCTTTTATGAATTTATTATGGGTCTACCAGAAATGTGACCAAATCTGCTGGGTCAAAAGTATACATACAGCAATGTTAATATTTGGTTACATGTCCCTTGGCAAGTTTCACTGCAATAAGGTGCTTTTGGTAGTCATCCACAAGTTTCTGCTTGAATTTTTGACCACTCCTCTTGACAAAATTGGTGCAGTTCAGCTAAATAAAACTTGTTTCTTCAGCATTATCCACACGTTTAAGTCAAGACTTTGGAAAGGCAGTTCCAAAACCTTAATTCTAGCCTGATTTAGCCATTCCTTTATCACTTTCGACATGTGTTTGGGGTCATTGTCCTGTTGGAACACCCAACCGCGCCCAAAACCCAACCACTGGGCTGATGATTTTAGGTTGTCCTGAAGAATTTGGAGGTAATCCTCCTTTTTCATTGTCCAATTCTTTCTCTGTAAAGCACCAGTTCCATTGGCAGCAAAACAGGCCCAGAGCATAATACTACCACCACCATATTTGACGGTAGGCATTAACAGGCTCCAGTTTCTGCTCCTCACAATAATCCAATCACTTGCGATCCTACCAATTGAATTTGTGATTTGTATCACACATAGAGCACAATTAATCAACAATTACTAGGAATCAAACTTAAACTGACAGACTTTGGTCACAGGGGAGAAGTTGATATCGTAGTGCCTTGTGTTTAAACACAGCATAATAACACCACCACTATGTTTGACGGTAGGTGTGGTGTTCCTGGGATCAAAGGCCTCACCATTTCTCCTCTAAACATATTGCTGGGTATTGTGGCCGAACAGGTCAATTTTTGTTTCATCTGACATCACATGGACAAAGATAAGACCTTCTGGAGGAAAATTCTGTGGTTAGATCACTACCAAAAGTGCCTTATTGCAGGGAAACTTGTCAAGGGACATGTAACCAAATATTAACATTGTTTTATGTATACTTTTGACCCAGCAGATTTGCTCACATTTTCAGTAGACCCATAATAAATTCATAAAAGAACCAAACTTCATGAATTTTTTTTGTGACCAACAAGTATGTGCTCCAATCACACTATCACAAAAAAAGTTGTAGAGAGTTGTAGAAATTATTGGAAACTCAAAACAGCCATGACATTATGTTTTTTACAAGTATATGTAAACTTTTGACCACGACTGTACTTCAAAATATACCCTACATGAATGACCTATTGACTTATCTTACCGTGTGCCAAGTCGTCGTGTGCGTAGCCCCATGAAAACAGATCGAATGAGTTTCCCAAAAGAGGCGGCATTAACAGGCTCCAGTTTCTGCTCCTGGCAATGCAGCAGGTAGTGGCAGTATAGGGTCGAACGCGGCAGACTGACTCCTTCAGCAGTCTCGTAGTTGTCCAGCAACCACTGTACCTGACCGGCAGGCAGGGGACAGACAGGAGACTGTTGCAATTAGCAAAGCTGCAAAGCATGCAAACATTCAAAAGACACATCAATAAACTGACATATGTTGCATGCATGTTTGTTTTAATTCAACACGGACACAAAACACTTTATATACACTTTGCGGGTCATTTTGGAATGAAAACACAAATACCTTTGTGTGCGTGCCGTGGCATACAACATTAGTATGCAATGAATTACAGTAATGACCGGAAATAGTGATGGGATGTCTGCCAAACATAAGTTGGTAACCATTATCACATGGATGTTTTTTTAGGATGTCATAGTTGTCATGGTGTTGGGGCATTTCAGAAAAATCAAAAGGTGCCCCTCATCACATGCATTGTAATGATATGAAAGCAATGAGGTCATGGTTTGGTTTTCCTTTGAGCTGGAAATCACAGTTAAAAACAATGGTGTTTTTTCAACAGCTTCAATTGGGATCAATAGCAAAAGATGGTTTGTATTTGTTTTGTTTTCTCTAACTGTAGGAATCAGAGTATTTTTAATTGTGCTTTCCACTTGACATCAGTGTGTGGCACCAAAGGGTTGTACGAATGATAACAGCACAAAAAGAAATTCCTTTGCTTGGAGCCTCTGCATACCTTTTTGTCTGCCGACGGCACGCTACTCTCCTCGCCTTCTGTTATACTCACAGTGGCTGGGGAGGCACGGGCGGTGTGGGAGTAGCTCTGACTGTTGCCAGCTGCCCCGCCGCTGTTACTGCTGCTGCCCAGCATGTAACCCCCCTGGATCACATAACTTCCTGCAGCGCCACCATTAGTGCCCGCCCCATCCCCTGACCCATTTGCGGTGCCACCTGTGGACACCACTGTGGACCCTCCCCCTGTTGCACTGCTAGGCTGAGCCACAAACATGGACACAGCTCCTGTTGTGCCAGCGGTCACAGAGACAGTTAGAGGTGTACCAGGGGTGGAGGCCTGCGAGCCTGAGGTTGGCTGACCTTCATAATACTGAGCAGCGGTGGTCTGGGTATACAGGGCTGTGTCAGTGTAAGGGAAGGTGCCGGGGCGACTGGATGGAAACAGACTAGATTAGTTTGAGCCTTGAGAAATTAAACTGCAAAATCTTTAGGTTAGGTAATGACTCTAACATGGTGCTGGTGGTGTAGTTGGCATCTCCTCCTTCCACATACTGCACTGGATTAGTGTACACATGTTGCACCTGCACTGGTGTCAGCTGCTGTTGGACCTATGAAAAACACACTAACGCATCAGTTCTTCAGCTGAAGAGAATCAGATCATCTATGAACACTCATTTATGAACATCAGTTAACTCTAGAGCTGCCATATCCCTTGTGTCCGGGACCTACTTGGGTGTGGCTGACGAGTCTCTCTCAACCTGTTCATGGGCTGGCTGGTTCGAGTGACCGATGTCCACAGGAACCAAGAAGTCTGTGGCCTGCTCTGAAGTCTAAGCACTGTCCTAAGCGCTGCCTGATGCCTTCCATAGATTCTGCACACTGTCTAAAGCTCTCTAAAAAGGAGCTAAATGCCACCACATGGTGACAATTGTAAACTATGCACACATTTTCAGTGATGATTGTCACGTACAGCAGGTCACAAACGTCTGATATTTCAGCAAGCATTTTATTATACTGTATCTCATGGGACACTTTCAGTGTCATGTTGAAATTCCTGATTCCCAAATGAACCTTATCTCCCCAGTGCCGGCAGCACTTATGCATCCCAGGACTATAATGCAACCATCACCATGCTTGACTGTATACAAACCCCGTTTCCATATTAGTAAGGAAATTGTGTTAGATGTAAATATAAACTGAATACAATGATTTGCAAATCATTTTCAACCCATATTCAGTTGAATATGCTCAAAGACAACATATTTGATGTTCAAACTGATAAACATTTTTTTTTTTGTCAAATAATCATTAACTTTAGAATTTGATGCCAGCAACACGTGACAAAGAAGTTGGGAAAAGTGGCAATAAATACTGATAAAGTTGAGGAATGCTCATCAAACACTTATTTGGAACATCCCACAGGTGTGCAGGCTAATTGGGAACAGGTGGGTGCCATGATTGGGTATAAAAACAGCTTCCCAAAAAATGCTCAGTCTTTCACAAGAAAGGACGGGGCGAGGTACACCCCTTTATCCACAACTGCGTGAGCAAATAGTCAAACAGTTTAAGAACAACGTTTCTCAAAGTGCAATTGCAAGAAATTTAGGGATTTCAACATCTACGGTCCATAATATCATCAAAAGTTTCAGAGAATCTGAAGAAATCACTCCATGTAAACATTGAATGACTGTGACTTTCGATCCCTCAGACGGCACTGTATCAAAAACCGACGTCAATC
Organism: Nerophis ophidion; assembly: GCF_033978795.1. Taxonomy (NCBI): domain Eukaryota; kingdom Metazoa; phylum Chordata; class Actinopteri; order Syngnathiformes; family Syngnathidae; genus Nerophis; species Nerophis ophidion. Next base: position 16,884,106 of record NC_084633.1, on the reverse strand, counting down.
TCTAAAGGATATCACCACACGGGCTCAGGAACACTTCAGAAAACCACTGTCACTAAATACAGTTGGTCGCTACATCTGTAAGTGGAAGTTAAAGCTCTACTATGCAAAGCGAAAGCCATTTATCAACAACATTCAGAAACGCCGCCGGCTTCTCTGGGCCCGAGATAATCTAAGATAGACTGATGCAAAGTGGAAAAGTGTTCTGTGGTCAGACGAGTCCACATTTCAAAGTGTTTTTGGAAACTGTGGACATTCGTGTCCTCGGCAATAAAGAGGAAAAGAACCATCCGGATTGTTATAGGCGCAAAGTTCAAAAGCCAGCATCTGTGATGGTATGAAGGTGCATTAGTGCCCAAGGCATGGGTAACTTACACATCTGCGAAGGCACCATTAATGCTGAAAAGTACATACAGGTTTTGGAGAAACATATACTGCCATTCAAGCAACGTAATCATGGACGCCCCGGCTTATTTCAGCAAGACAATTCCACACCACGTGTTACAACACCGTGGCTTTATTGTAAAAAAGTGTGGGTACTAGACTGGCCTGCCTGTAGTCCAGACCTGTCTCCCATTGAAAATTTAGAAGACTAAAATACGACAACAGAGATCCCAGACTGTTGAACAACTTAGGCAGTACATCAAGCAAGAATGGGAAAGAATTCCACCTGAAAAGCTTCAAAGATGTGTCTCCTCAGTTCCCAAACGTTTATTGAGTGTTGTTAAAAGAAAAAGTGATGTGACACAGTGGTGAACATGCCCTTTCTCAACTTCTGTGTCATGTGTTGCACCCATGAAATTCTAAGTTAATTATTATTTGCAAAAAAAAATAAAGTTTATGAGTTGGAACATCAAATATCTTGTCTTTGTAGTGCATTCAATTGAATATTGGTTGAAAATGATTTGCAAATCATTGTATTCTGTTTATATTTACATCTAACACAATTTCCCAACTCATGGAAACGGAGTTTGTACAACATTGAATAGTTTTGCTAATCACTTGCATTGTCAGCTAGTCAGACAATAATGGCTGTGTTGTAAATTGATACTATACAAGTTGAATACTCACTACTCTAAAGTATATCCAAGGTTATATTTATGTGGTATTGTGTCTTCGAAAGATATAACATAATAAAAATGCTTGCTTAGGGGTATACTCACTTACAACACTAATTAGCACCAATTATATCAAAATGGTTGCATTGCTCAGACCCTCCAGGAGTTTATAATGTTGCAGATCTCACCAAGTCTCACAAAATCATTAAATCTCTGCAAATCATGCACAGCCCTGCAACCTTGTCCAATCTCCAAAATTGTTCCGCTCATTTCGGCCAATCATCGTAGTTTTTGCCAAATTGATTTTGTCCCTAAGCAATGCTCAACAAATGCGCTTGTGTACGGTTTAATTAAATCTGTCCCTGCACCCGTCATTTACCAACAAAAATCACCGCAAAATATTGCGCTCCATGTTTCCCCAATGTTCTCAATGGCAATATGTTGGAACATAAACAAATGTTTACAATCGACAAGCACTTTTCAACAGCAAATCTTTATACACGCAAAGCAGACAACAGACAGAAAGGATTGGCCTTTGGTGGTGTATGTAAAGTGTATGCATGCATTTGTGGGAATTGGCCACATCATTTGTGTAAAAATGGCAGCAAATGGAACACACCGCACATACACGTTATGAATACAGAATATATACAGGACTAATTTGGGAACACAAAACAAAATGTCAAAGTTCTTCTATATGATAGCGCTTCAGTGATTTTAGGAATATTCTGCAAAAATGTTAGTCTCTCCTAATGTTTTGAACAAGACTCACTTGTATTAAAGTTTCTTTTTAAGATCGGATACTAAAAATAGAATAATTTTACTCTTGTAAATGCGATTTTATTCTAAATGAGATTTTCCCTGGTTAAATAAAAGAAAATGAAAAAAATGAATCCAAAAATTTGGATATATTTAGAAAAGAATAGTCAGAGAACAGCTCGTAAGGAAAGTGGCATCTCTATAGTAATGTTCCTTGACGGTATTTGCATTGTTTACTCGTCTTAAACATTTATGATTTTTAAGTGTGAAAGTTGTACTTTTATTTTTGTGTGAAGGCTGGGATGACCTTTCGAATGTTTTCCTGAGAAGAATACAAATGTATTTTTTTGTGGCTGAATAAAGCCACAGGGATAATTTGAGAAAACCAAAAAAAAAAGTCAAAGTGCTTCTACAGGTGCTGGTCATATTATTAGAATATCATGAAAAAGTTGATTTATTTCATTAATTCCATTTAGAAAGTCAAACTTGTAGAATGTATACATTCATTCCAAACAGACTGATACATATCAAGTGTTTTTTGCCAAAAAGGAGATGATTATAGCTGACAACCAATGAAAACCCTAAATTCAACATCTCCGAAAATTAGAATATGGTGAAAAGGTCAGATATTGGAAGACACCTGGTGCCACACTCTAATTAGCTAACTAACTCAAAACAACTGGAAAAGCCTTTAAATGGTCTCTCGTTTTGATTCTGTATGACACACAATCATGGGGAAGACTGCTGACTTGACAACTGTCCAAAAGATGACCATTGATACTTTAAAGAAGGAGGGCAAGACACAAAAGGTCATTGCCAAAGAGGTTGGATGTTCCCAGAGCTCTGTGTCCAAGCACATTAATAGAGAGGCGAAGGGAAGACAAAGATGTGGGAGAAAAAAGTGTACAAGCAAGAGGGATAACCGCGCTCTGGAGAAGATTGTCAAACAAAACCGATTCAAAAATGTGGGGGAGATCCACAAAGAGTGGACTGCAGCTGGAGTCAGTGCTTCAAGAACCACCACGCACCGACGTATGCAAGATATGGGCTTCAGCTGTCGCATTCCTTGTGTAAAGCCACTCTTGAATAAGAGACAACGTCAAAAGCGTCTCGCCTGGGCTCAAGACAAAAAGGACTGGACTGCTGCTGAGTGGTCCAAAGTTATGTTTTCAGATGAAAGTAAATTTTGTATTTCCTTTGGAAATCAAGGTCCCAGAGTCTGGAGGAAGACAGTAGAGGCACAGAATCCACGTTGCCTGAAGTCCAGTGTCAAATTTCCACAATCGGTAATGGTCTGGGGTGCCATGTCATCTGCTGGTGTTGGTCCACTGTGTTTCCTGAGGTCTAGGGTCAATGCAGCAGTCTACCAGGACGTTTTAGAACACTTTATGCTGCCTGCCGCGGACCAATTTTATGGAGGTGAACATTTCATTTTCCAACATGGCTTGGCACCTGCACACAGTGCCAAATCTACCAGTACCTGGTTTAAGGACCATGGTATCCCTGTTCTTGATTGGCCTGCAAACTCACCTGACCTTAACCCCATAGAAAACCTATGGGGTATTGTGAAGCGGAAGATGCGAGATGCCAGACCCAACAATGCTGAAGTGCTGAAGGCCACTATTAAAGCAACCTGGGCTCTCATAACACCTGAGGAGTGCAACAGACTGGTCGACTTTATACCACGCCGTATTGCTGCAGCAATTCCGGCAAAAGGAGCTGCAACTAAGTATTGATTGCCGTACATGCTGAAACTTTCCATGTTCATACTTTTCAGTTGGCCCACATTTCTAAAAAATATTTTTTGGTACTAGTCGTAACTAATATTCTAATTTTCTGAGATACTGAATTTGGGATTTTCAGTAATTGTCAGTACTAATCATCAAAATTTAAAGAAATAAACATTTCAAATATATCACTATGTGTGTAATTAATTGATATAATATGTAAGTTTCACGTTCTGAATATAATTACTGAAATAAATCAACTTTTTCGTGATATTCTAATAATATGAACAGCATCTGTATATGATAGCGCTTCAGTGATTTTAGGAATCTTCTGAAAAATGTTAGTCTCTCCTAATGTTTTGAACAAGTCTCACTTGTATTAAAGTTTCTTTTTAAGATAGGATACTAAAAATAAAAAATGTTTTACTCTTTTAAAATAGATTTTATTCTAAATGAGATTTTACCTGGTTAAATAAAAGAAAATTAAAAAATAAATGGAAAAATGTGGATATATTTAGAAAATAATAGTCAGAGAACAGCTTGTAAGGAAAGTGACATCTCTATAGTAATGTTCCTTGACGGTATTTGCATTGTTTACTCGTCTTAATTAAACATTTATGATTTTTAAATGTTGTTGTACTTTTATTTTTGTGTGAAGGCTGGGATGACCTTTCTAGTATTTTCCTGACAAGAATACAAATCAATCAATCAATGTTTACTTATATAGCCCTAAATCACTAGTGTCTCAAAGGGCTGCACAAACCCCAACACAAACCACTACGACATCCTCGGTGGGCCCACATAATACTTTGTTGTGGCCGAATAAAGCCTATTTTACATATTTTTGTGTACAATATTGGTAATATGCTTCTGAGTTTTTTTGTTCTTTATATTTGTTAATGTATTACTTATTCTTAAACAACAAAATAACGACAACAAAAGCCTGAGAAATCCTGGAGGGACTGATTGCCACGGTTGCTTGTATGTTCCACACTTACCTCTGGGCTGATATGAACGGACTGTAGACTGGTGACACTGAGCTGTGTGCCGGGCTCGGTCTTGGCTATCTGCGAGGTGGCCTGCACAACGGACCTCTGCGCAAACAAATATAGGATTTGTTTTTTTTTACAGCAAAGATACGTCTGTGAGGTGTTTTGCATGTGAGAACATTTCACCTGCTGGGCTGATTGGACCTGTTGAACGACTTGCGTGGGAACGCCTGTCTGTATGACAGCTGGAGGGGAGCTGGAGTCCGATACGCTGTCGCTTGAGTGGAGGGAGCCCTCTGTGAGACCAATTTGTCGGCAATAAGAAGACTTCATCATCCAAAGGAATTGTAACTGAACCAACAGTGCCATTCACCATAAGCGCACAGTCACATGGGCCAGATTTACCGCTTCTGCACTCACACTCCTCTGCCAACCCATTTACATGTGGCATCCGTTCATTATACAATGCCGTATTACTACAACTTGTATGACTTTATATAGAAATATGAACAATGTGCCATGTAAAGAAGGCAAAGAGATAGCCTACAGTTGCGATTAAAAGTTTACATAACCTTGTAAAGAACATAATGTCATGGCTGTCTTGAGTTTCCAATAATTTCTACAACTTTTATTTCTTGTGATTGAGTGATAGGAGCACAAACTTATTGGTCACAAAAAAACATTCATGAAGTTTGGTTCTTTTATGAATTTATTATGGGTCTACTGAAAATGTGACCAAATATGCTGGGTCAAAAGTATACATATAGCAATGTTAATGTTTGCTTACATGTCCCTTGGCAAGTTTCACTGCAATAAGGCAGTTTTGGTAGTCATCCACAAGCTTCTGGCAAGCTTTGTGTTAAATTTTTGACCACTCTTCTTGACAAAATTGGTGCAGTTCAGCTAAATTTGTTGGTTTTCTGACATGGACTTGTTTCTTCAGCATTGTCCACACGTTTAAGTCAGGACTTTGGGAAGGCCGTTCTAAAACCTTAATTCTAGCCTAATTTAGCCATTCCTTTACCACTTTTGACATGCGTTTGGGGTCATTGTCATGTTGGAACACTCAACTGTGCCCAAGACCCAACCTCGGGGCTGATGATGTTAGGTTTTCTGGAGGAATTTGGAGGTAATTCTCCTTTTTCATTGTCCCATTTACTCTCTGTAAAGCACCAGTTCCTTTGGCAGCAAAACAGGCCCAGAGCATAATACTACCACCACCATGCTTGACGGTAGGTTGGTGTTCCTGGGATTAAAGGCATCACCTTTTCTCCTCCAAACATATTGCTGGGTATTGTGGCCAAACAGCTCAATGTTTGTTTTATCTGACATCACATGAAGAAAGATAAAACCTGTTCTGTGGTCAAATGACTACCAAAAGTCCCTTATTGCAGTGAAGCTTGCCAAATATTAACGTTGCTATTGTATACTTTGGACCCAGCAGATTTGGTCACATTTTCAGTAGACCCATAATAAATTCATAAAAAAAACAAAAACTTCATGAATGTTTTTTGTGACCAACAAGTATGTGCTCCAATCACTCTATCACAAAAAAAATAAGAGTTGTAGAAATTATTGGAAACTCAAGACAGCCATGACATTATGTTCTTTACAAGTGTATGTAAACTTTTGATCGCGACTGTATATTACATTAATATACTGTATGTTTTCGGCAATACCTGTAACTGTAACAACGATGTATTGGGGAGCGCTTTGTCCATTTCCAGACTGTGTGGGAGAGCTCTGAATTTCTGCCGTCACATAATGGGTCTGGGCGGGTTGGGCCGGAGCTGGGGTCTGGGTTTGACTACCTGTCGTTGGCTTCTGAGTGCTGATAGAAGTGGCTTGTTCAGGTGAGGGTGCAGTTTGGCCTGTGGATGTGAGAACCGTAGGGGTAACCACAGTGGTTTGAATCTCAGCTAGGAACTGAGGGGTAGTTCCAGGCGTGGAGCTGGCTTCGGACTGGCCAGATGTGCTGACACCCCCTTGAGGTTGGGCCGCAGGCTGGATCTCGCTGACATAGCCTGAAGTGGCCATTACACAGGCTGGGAATCACCCTGAAAACATATTCACATCATTATCTTAGGGGTAAACATTAGATGCTATAGTCTGCATTAAGATATACAGTATTAGCAATATTGTCATATGTTTTTATTTCTTGGCAGATGTAGTAATTCCGTACTTGTTCCACTGGATGGAAATAGGGTTGTGAAATACAGCGGCAGGCCTGCTAATTTAGAGGTGGAGCAAGATAGTATCTTATTACCTGCATGTAATGTGATTACACTGCCTTTTAACAGTGGAACAAGCTAACAAAGTCCTGCACTACATTGACAATAGTCCACTAACTCAGTGGTCCCCAACCATTTCTATAATATATATTTTTTTTATTTATTAAATCAACATAAAAAAACACAATATACACTTACAATTAGTGCAGCCACCACAAAAACCTCCCTTTTTCATGACAAAAACGTCCCTTTTTCAGGATAAAAAAAAAAAAAAAAAAAGGATTCTCTGCCTTAATACGAGAGAAAGAAGGTGCGAATGAAAGAAAAAATAATTCCCAAGAAAAACAGCAGGGCTTCCATCATCTGGCGGTAGTTTGGTTTCAAGTGGGAATATGTCGAAGAGACAACCGTAATTTGTCAAGTGTGGGCCAAAAACGTTGCTACACAATGTAACGTTACTGCTAATATGTAGCATCATTTGTAAAGTCACCTGCTAGAGCAGGGGTCAGGAACCTTTTTGGCTGAGAGAGCCATGAAAGCCAAATATTTTAAAATGTATTTCTGTGAGAGTCATATAATATTTGTTCACACTGAACACAACAAAATGCGTGTATTTTTAAGTAAGACCAACATTTTTAGAGTATGAGTCTCTTATTCTTTTTACTAACATTGTTATTCTGAGGCTAACCAATAATAAATATTATACTTCTTAATGGGACTTCTTGAACTGGTGGGGTAGAAAACGGATGGACGGATTACAATGCATGAGAATGTTTTATATTTTCAACGTAGTTTTTAACACTTTAACACGTGCCATGAATTGATTTATGTGGACCCCAACTTAAAAAAGTAGAAAAACTGATTATGGTGTTACCATTTAGTGGTCAATTGTACGGAATATGTACTGTACTGTGCAATCTACTAATACAAGTTTCAATCCATCAATCAATCAAAAGTTGATTAACAGCAGAATTATTCAATACTTATTGTGTTAAGCAATGTCAGCTAAGATTTATCTGAGAGGCAGATGCAGTCATCAAAAGAGCCACATCTGGCTCGAGGGCCATAGGTTCCCTACCCCTGTGCTAGAGAATGAAGAGTGTTTATTCCGCATTTCAACATCTCCATTCGGTGCCACACGCCCACACCATCAAAATATCAAAACTAACATTTCCAGATTAACACCGTATGAAAAAAATAGTCAACAACAGGATTTAATAACGTCCGTAGTAACCTACCACAAAGCGAAGGACGAATACTATTTGATTTCCTATTATGCAGCTCATTTTTATTTGACACTTAAAATGTCTCTGACAATCTTGCACTTTTTGTTTTGGAAATGACATGAACGTTTGTGCCACTGCTTATAACTGTTTAATAAATACAATTTTGGTCAATTGACTTAGTTGTGATTTCCTTCTCTGCATGAAAGTTTAAAAGAGCATATATTAATGCAGTATGAAGAAGAATGTTTTAATGTAGACACATAGAGTCTTCATACTGCTGTGATTGTATGCATCAAGTGTTCATTCAAGGCCAAGGCAAAATATCGAGATATATATCGTGTACCGCGATGTGGCCTAAAAATTGAGATATTAAAAAAAGGCCATATCGCCCAGCCCTACTCCCACTACTTGAATGTCATGGTGAGCTTTTTCATATATTCATTTTTCATGCACTCATTTGCTTAAATCTTTTTGCCACACGTGGAAGGCGGGACCGTGAAAATAATGCCGACATTAAACCGGTTTCTGTTGCAAAAAAAAGGTTGGGCTTACTCTAAGGCAGTGGTTCTCAAATGGGGGTACGCGTACCCCTGGGAGTACTTTAAGGTATGCCAAGGGGTAAGTGAGATTTTTTTTAAATATTCTAAAAATAGCCACAATTCAAAAATCCTTTATAAATATATTTATTGAATAATACTTCAACAAAATAAGAATGTAAGTTCATAAACTGTGAAAAGAAATGCAACAATGCAATATTCAGTGATGAAAGCTAGATTTTTTGTGGACATGTTCCATAAATATTGATGTTAAAGATTTCTTTTTTTGTGAAGAAATGTTTAGAATTAAGTTCATGAATCCAGATGGATCTCTATTACAATCCCCAAAGAGGGCACTTTAAGTTGATGATTACTTCTATGTGTAGAAATCTGTATTTATAATCGAATCACTTGTTTATTTTTCAACAAGTTTTTAGTTACTTTTATATATTTTTTTCCAAATAGTTCAAGAAAGACTACTACAAATGAGCAATATTTTGCACTGTTATACAATTTAATAAATCAGAAACTGATGACATAGTGCTGTATTTTACGTCTTTATCTCTTTTTTTCAACCAAAAATGTTTTGCTCTGATTAGAGGGTACTTGAATTAAAAAAAATGTTCACAGGGGGTACATCACTGAAAAAAGGTTGAGAACCACTGCTCTAAGGCAGGGGTGTCCAAAGTGCGGCCTGGGGGCCATTTGCGGCCAGCAGGTAATTGTTAACCCGCCTGCCACACATTCTAGAAATGCATTTGCAAAAATAATTTAAAAAAAACTTTAACAAAAAGTGGAATGAGGTGAAATCTAACCAGAACAAGTTGCAATGTTGACACAAAGCTGCCATGCTTGTCTATCTTTTGTTTTTCTTTTTTTTGCCGTTTCTCAAAAAATACCAAAAAAAAAACAACAACAACGTTATAATGAATTATTGACTTATTTAAAGCTCCAATTAATTTAAATATTTCACTTTAAAATGTTTTCTGTGGAAAATATTGCATTATATTGTGTGGTTGCCATACAAATACATCAACGTTTTCTTTGACAAAAGAGCATAAAACAAACAAAATAATAGTTCAAACTAGTTCAAATCAACAGATATCTAAAGTTGATCTTGTAACTTAAGTGTTGAAAAAAAAAAATTAAAATAATAAAAATCTATGACTTTATGAGTGGGGCACCTTTTGGATCCCAAATATATTTAATGGGATTTTATTCATCTTTTCACTGTAATACCTCAAAAATAATAATAAATGAAAATAGGTGGTGTCCTGCATTATTGATCTTTTCAAGGCTCTACTTCACATCAAATATTGCTTTCTGAATGCTTTGCACAGAAGGGGAAATACTGCATATCTCAGTTTTATTATGAAAATCAATCAATCAATGTTTATTCATATAGCCCGAAATAACGGGTGTCTCAAAGGGCTGCACAAGCCACAACGACATCCTCAACTCAGATCAAAAACAAAGTTGTCTTTGACACAAAAAGCATAAAAAAAATTGTTATTATTATTTTTACTTTATATAAACCTGAAGTTGATATACTGTAGAGATTTACGGTAAGCGTTAAATAAAAAAAAGAAAATAATAATTTGACTTGTTTTTAACATTTTAATGACTTAGACCAGTGGTTCTTAACCTGGGTTCGATCGAGCCCTAGGGTTTCGGTGAGTCGGTGTTGGGGGTTAGGCAGAGCCTCCGCCGCGGAAGTTAAGACACACCCGACTCATCGTGTAAATAAAAACGTCTCCCTATCGGCATATCGTGGATATCCCAAACAATGTTCCCTCTAATTTTCCATACACGTAAGCAAACGCAAACAGCAGCCCACCTGTCCCAAACCTGACTAAATAACAAGCTGAGATAGGCTCCAGCACCCTGTGACCCCGAAAGGGACAAGTAGTAAAAAATTGATGGATGCATGGATGTTTTATTATTATAATCAAATGACAGCAGTCATTTTCATGAGATTATTTTCTAATATAGGTGTTTTGGCCCACTTACAATGACAATAACAAAAAAAAAAGTTTTTCATGAGCTTTGTACTAGTATTGTATGTCTGGATGGAAAACGAAGAAAAGGAACATACTTTGCTGTGAAAATGTCATGAGAGTGGCACTTGCCAAGATGAAGCCACGCATAGCTGAACTGGTCTACAATGGATTAACGTGGATCACGACTTAAACAAGTTGAAAAACTTATTCGGGTGTTACTATTTCGTGATCAATTGTACGGAATATGTCCTGTACTGTGCTATCTACCAATAAAAGTTTCAATCAATAAATTCAAAGTCCCTAAAAGGCAACAGCAGAATTCACACGGATTTACAGGCGTGTAATTTGTTGTGAGTTCATGTTGCTTTTGTTCTTTGAACAAGGTGATGTTCACACACGGTTAATTTTGTGCACCAGTAGAGAAAAACAAAAAAAAACATAACTTTGTCTTGAATTTGAAGAAAAAAAACATTGTATTTTCACTAAAGAAGGGTTCGGTTAATGCGCATATGAAACCGGTGGGGTTCGGTACCTCCAACAAGGTTAAGAACCACTGACTTAGACCCTTTATGGTGCCCGGGAGCCGTCAAGGTAAAAAAAAAAATATATATATATATCAAAACAACCTCGGCATGCTTTAAAGGCCTACTGAAAGCCACTACTACCGACCACGCAGTCTGATAGTTTATATATCAATGATGAAATATTAACATTGCAACACATGCCAATACGGCCTTTTTAGTTTACTAAATTGCAATTTTAAATTTCCCGTGGAGTTTCTTGTTGAGAATGTCGCGGAATGATGACGCGTATGATGATGCGTGCGCGTGACGTCTCGAGTTGGAGGGGACATATTAGCGCAGCACCACTTGCGGCTAAAAGTCGTCTCTTTTCATCGCGCAATTACACAGTATTTTGGAGATCTGTGTTGCTGAATATTTTGCAATTTGTTCAATTAATAATGGAGAAGTCAAAGTAGAAAGATGGAGGTGGGAAGCTTTAGCCTTTAGCCACACAAACACACAGTGTTTCCTTGTTTAAAATTCCCGGAGGTGAAGCTTTACTATGGATCAGAGCGGTCAAGCGAACATGGTTCCTGACTACATGTCAACCGGCAGGTTTCGGTGAGAAAATTGTGGTAAAAAGTCGCCTCTTACCCGAGATCAGCGCAGCTTCTGTCCTGCTGCAGCTTTGTGACTTTGTCACCACACCCATGGCCACACCCCTCCGTCTATCAGGTACTATTTAACTCACTAAAACACTAGCAACACAATAGAAGGTTAAGGGATTTCCCAGAATTATCCTAAATGTGTCTAAAAACATCTGAATCGCTCCCAATGCAATCGCTTTTTTTTTTTAACCTTTATTTTTTATTTTATTTTTTAGTCCTTCACTCTAAATTTCCTCATCGAAAAATCTTTCATCCTCGCTCAAATTAATAAGGAAGTTGTCGCTTTCTCGGTCCAAATAGCTCTTGCTGCTGGAGGCTCCCATCATAAACAAGGTGAGGACGTGAGGAGCCCTCACACCGGTGACGTCATCATCTGCTACTTCCGGTAAAAGCAAGGCTTTTTTATTAGCGACCAAAAGTTGTGAACTTTATCGTCGATGTTCTCTACTAGATCCTTTCAGCAAAAATATGGCTAATATCGCGAAATGATCAAGTATGACACATAGAATGGACCTGCTATCCCCATTTAAGTAAGAAAATCTCATTTCAGTAGGCCTTTTATTTTTCTGTGTGTGGCCCTCAGTGGAAAAAGTTTGGACACCTCTGCTCTAAGGCAACGCTGCTTACCGTATTTCCTTGAATTGCCGCAGGGCATATAGTATGCGCCTGCCTTGAATTACTGCCAGGTCAAACTCGCTTCGCAACATAATTAGCGCATGCTTAGTATTACCGCCTGGTCAAACTCGTGACGTCACGAGTGACACTTCCCCTGTCATCATTTTCAAAATGGAGGAGGCTGATTTCAATACCGGTAATTTGAAATGACATAAAGGGAAGATTGAGAGCTATTCAGTAGGATTTAAGGTCCAAGCTTACATCACAGTAAAATTTTTACCGCATGCCTTTGGTAAGTGCTGGAGTGAGAAGAGGTTTTAAAATAATTAGCGCATGCTTACTTTTACCGCATGCCTTTGGTAACCGCAGGAGTGAGGAGAGGTTTTAAATTAATTAGCGCCCCTATATATATATATATATATATGTAATTTCAAATATATATATATATATATATATATATATATATATATATATATATATATATATATATATATATATACATGAAATACTTGACTTGGTAAATCTAGGGGGAAATATACTCCTCCCCTCTTTAACACGCCCCCAACCCCGCCCCGCCTCCCACCCACTCTCACTATCCTCATCCACGAATCTTTCATCCTCGCTCAAATTAATGGGGAAATTATCGCTTTCTCGGTCCGAATCGCTCTAGCTGCTGGTGGCTACGATTATAAACAATGTGAGGATGTGAGGAACCTGACAACCCGTGACGTCACGCGCACATCGTCTGCTACTTCCGGTAAAGGCAAGGCTTTTTTATTAGCGACCAGAGTTGTGAACTTGGGCTTCACGGCGGCAGAGGGGTTAGTGCGTCTGCCTCACAATACGAAGGTCCTGAGTAGTCAGGGTTCAATCCTGGGCTTGGGATCTTTCTGTGTGGAGTTTGCATGTCCTCCCCGTGAATGCGTGGGTTCCCTCCAGGTACTCCGGCTTCCTCCCACTTCCAAAGACATGCACCTGGGGATAGGTTGATTGGCAACACTAAATTGGCCCTAGTGTGTGAATGTTGTCTGTCTATCTGTGTTGGCCCTGCGATGAAGTGGCGACTGGTCCAGGGTGTACCCCGCCTTCCGCCCGATTGTAGCTTAGATAGGCACCAGCACCCCCCGCGACCCCAAAGGGGAAAAGCGGTAGGAAATGGATGGATGGATGGAAGTTGTGAACTTTATCGTCGATGTTCTCTACTAAATCCTTTCAGCAAAAGATCAAGGATGACACATAGAATGGACCTGCTATCCCCGTTTAAATAAGAAAATCTCATTTCAGTAGGCCTTTAAGTTTCCACGCTTTACTTCAGGGGTAGGAAACCTGTGGCTCTTTTCATGACTGCACCTGGCTCTCAGATAAATCTTAGCTGACATTGCTTAACACGATATGTAATGAATAATTCCGCTGGTAATCACAGCGTCAAAAATAACGTTCAAAATATAAAATATTCTCATGCATTTTCATCCACCCTTCCGGTTTCTACCGCACCTGTTCAAGAAGTCGCATTAATGGTAAGAAGTGTTTTAATTATTGTTGGTTAGCCTCAGAATAACAATGTTATTAAAAAGAAGAAGAGACTTATCATACTCTTGTTTAGTGGCGTGTTTTAAATAGCCATTTTGAGCGAGAGAAGGAAAGTTTGTTTTGCCGAGACTTTTACCTGTATGTGAGTGAATGAGGGCTTCACGGTGGATAAGGGGTTAGTGAGTCTGCCTCACAATACGAAGGTCCTGCAGTCCTGGGTTCAAATCCAGGCTCGGGATCTTTCTGTGTGGAGTTTGCATGTTCTCCCCATCCAAAGACATGCACCTGGGGATAGGTTGATTGGCAACACTAAATTGGCCCTAGTGTGTGCATGTGAGTGTGAATATTGTCTGTCTATCTGTGTTGGCCCTGCGATGAGGTGGCGACTTGTCCAGGGTGTACCCCGCCTTCCGCCCGATTGTAGCTGAGATAGGCGCCAGCGCCCCCCCGCAACTCCGAAAGGGAATAAGCGGTAGGAAAGGGATGGATGGATATACTCTAAACATGTTGGTCTTTTTTAAAAATGCATGCATATAGTTGTATTCAGTGTTAAAAATAAATGAATGACATGGCTCTCACAGAAATACTTTTAAAAATATTTGGCTTGTATGGCTCTCTCAGCCAAAAAGGTTCCCGACCCCTGCTTTACTTTGTACCTCTTGCTGGTCCTAACATAATTGCTATTGTGACATCCAGTGGACACATTCAGAACAGCAGTTTCTTTCATTAAAAAAAAAAATTACTCATTTTAACCTTCGTCTTGTGTTAGGGTCGGCACCGACCCGTTTTAGTTTTTAAATGCATAAAAACACCACATACATTTATTTTTTTGCATCAAAGCTTTTTGACTTTGTCAGGATCCTCTTTGTCAACAAAATAAAACATATTAATTTTTTTCACTAAATTATAAAATGCTCTGGTAGAAATTATGCCCTTGGTGTTGTTAGGGTCGGTTTCGACCCGGTTATAAAAATAAGATGATAAAGCAATGATAAGAGCCAAAACTGAACACACTGACAGCCAGCTCCTCTCCCAATCATATGAGCTTTAGTGGATTCTCATTTTACCGTGTTATCCTGTACAAAAACAGACAAAAGACGGACACTAAAAGTGTCCCTTTTTGCCACTCTGATTTTGTTTTTTTATTAGTTTTGGAACTAGTAGTCTATTTCTCTTGGTTTCATTTGCTTGATTGGTTGTTTGTTTGATGTTGGATTTCTGCTGCTGAAGAAAATACTTTTTAGCCTTTTTCTTGAAGTAAATATATATGGGTCGGAATTGACCCGTAACACCATAGATGTTACTATAGTTAAAATTCTTCAAATGAAAAAATAAACAAAACACATTTATTTAAGAGATGTGTTCTAATACCCCTTAGTAATAGTTAGGTAACACAACAACCTTTTTTTATTTATATGATTCTCTTGAGGTTCGTTTTACCATTTTTAAAAATTGAAATGGAGGGGTATACTGACAAAATAAGGCCCAATGGCCCAAACCAAAAATATTAAAACCAATATTTTCAAGGATAAGGAAGCCTAACAAGGTAACCAAGAGATGACAAACAAATTGGATGATAGGTAATTGTTTTTAGTGTATTTTACAGCTGATTTAAAACATGGGTCAAAAGCGACCCGTTGACATAAGAGATGGTAACAGAAAGCTAACACAAGAGGAAGGTTAATACTTGGCAAACTCATCAGGCGGGCCCGATAAAACCTGCTGGCGGGCCTGATCCGGCCCACGGGCCGTGTGTTTGACACCCCTGGCTTGTCTTAAATATTCAGTAGCTTTGTTTTGACACGCCCCTTACATGGTGGAAACCCGCCGCCAGCACCAAACTGCCAGTCTCTCTTCTATGACCATTCTTTGAAATATTCCCACACATGCAGAACCACCGGGGGTCCATTTAAACACTCGTGTTATTGTTGGCGTGCCGCACACATCTTGCCTATCCTAATTCGGCCTTTTGTTGTGCATTCGACGCAACGTGCTCGTTGACTTTTGTGCTGAATCTAACGATTTTTGTTGTTGTTGTTCTTGTTAAATAATTGCGACGTGGTCGATGTAGGCTGATTTATAACTGTAACTGGGGGGAATTGAACAACACAAGCCAGGTGTGGCGTGACCCCGGCGGTGCTAACTGTCAAGCTAACGCCTCAACAACCGCCATTTTGTAACTGTTACATTTCGCTTTTTGACATCGCCATAACAACGGCCCGCAGCATCCGCTGTAGTCGCGGCAGGAAGGCGAGCCGACAAATTCACTGACAACCCCGGAGACGAGTGAGCGCGCTCGGCGGAAGCAACACCCGCACATTATCGCTAGCTTCAAGAGTCATTGTAGAATCCAGCTATTTATTATGGCGAGTGAAACCAGGGTCAAATAGCCCACTTCGTGTCACCCGGGAAAGGACGTCAGATATTCCGCGTGTGAGCGTCACCTGTGGTTCCACGTGTGTTTTTCCCCCGGTGGTAAAATGTCGTCTTTTAAATTTATGGCCGTTGTTGTTGTTGATTCTCGTTGCCGGGTTCTTGTCGCCAGGGCTACCGTGGCTATGGCGCCTCGTCCTCACCAGGGCAACTGTTGCTATCCACCCCGCTCCCTCCCCTCCCCCTGCCCGCCTCTGATTGGCTGAGAATGACCAAATTCTCTTAAAGGGACAGTACTTGTCATATGAACGCGGAACCATTCATTCATCCATCCATTTCTACCGCTTATTCCCTTTTGGGGTCGCTGGTGCCTATCTTATGGCGTCACATTAGTGCCAAAAATCCAAGCGCATAAAAACTGTTATCGCACGCTGATTCTCCACTTCGTAATGCCTTTGTGCGCAAGCGCGGCGCCTATGTGCGCGCGCGCCGTCTTCGTTTTGGCACTTTAGGGGCGGGTATGCTTAGAGCAGGGGTGCCCACACTTTTTCTGCAGGCGAGCTACTTTTCAATTGACCAAGTCGAGGAGATCTACCTCATTCCTATTTATAATTTATATTTATTTATTTATGAAAGAGACATTTTTGTTTAATGATAATACAAGCATGTTTAACACACATAGATTCCTTTTTTTCATGAAGACAAGAATATAAGTTGGTGTATTTGATTCTGATGACTTGCATTGATTGGAATTAGACAGTGGTGCTGATAACGTCCGCATTTTCAAATGGAGGAAAAAAAAAGTCCACCTTTCTGTCCAATACCACATGAAAGTGGTTGGATTTGGCATCTCATTTGTCCAACTTGCATACTCCTTTTTAAACACTTTGTTATGAGAGTAGCATATGTGTGTGTGGCCCTTTAATGTCTGGCAGCAGGTGAGTGACGTCAGTGAGTGTGCGGGTGGGCAAGCAAGTGAGAAAGCGGTCGCTGAGGGCAGGGGGAGAAATACATTGGCATCAAACTCCGTAGCTTGCTAGCTTGTGCACGCTAGCTTTCTGAGACTCTTATTTTGTTAGCACAGGCAGGATGAAACAGGTCTTTTATGGTGAAGACAGGAACTGTGCAGTCGGTCTTTAGATTTTTGACAGTAGGTACGGAGTCTCTAGAAATAAAATGTGTTTCTCTGCGTCCGCCCTGTTAGTGATTTTTTTCTTAATATGAGCTCGCAGCAGCCAGCGTCATCTCACAAGATCCTCGGGTGCCGAGAATGTCAAACAACTGACGAAAGTGAAGTCTTGGTATGATTGATGATTGCTCATTTTTATGTATATTTTTTAATGCCTGGCTTGAGATTGACTGACACACCCTCCGAGATCGACCAGTCGATCGCGATCGACGTAATGGGCACCCCTGGCTTAGACGGCCCCTCCTTTCTGATTGGTCAGGCGAAAAATGCTCAGGGCCAATCAGAAGTATAGCAGGGCGGGTCATTGGTCAATGTGTATCAAGATTTACGGAGGAAGATGTGGATAAAAAAATGTAGGGAGGTAATGGATCCCATTTTTCTAGTCTTTGGTATGACTCGGCCAGGGTTTTGAACTCACGACCTACCGATCCCAGGGCGGACAGTCTAACCAAGTGGTTGTTAACCTTGTTGGAGGTACCGAACCCCACCGGTTTCATATGCGCATTCACGAAACCCTTCTTTAGTGAAAAATAAATGTTTTTTTTCTTCAAATTCAAGACAAAGTTATGGTTTACTGGTGCAAAAAATTAAAGGCCTACTGAAAGCCACTACTACCGACCACGCAGTCTGATAGTTTATATATCAATGATGAAATATTAACATCGTAACACATGCCAATACGGCCTTTTTAGTTTACTAAATTACAATTTTAAATTTTTCGGGAGTTTCGTCTTGAAAACGTTGTGTAATGATGACGTGTACGCAATATGAGCGCTGCACACACACAGCTAAAAGTCGTCTGCTTTAATCGCATAATTACACAGTATTTTGGAGATCTGTGTTGCTGAATCTTTTGCAATTTGTTCAATTAATATTGGAGAAGTCCCAGTAGAAAGATGGAGTTGGGAAGCTTTAGCCTTTAGCCACACAAACACACGGTGATTCCTTGTTTAAAATTCCTGGAGGTGAAACTTTCCTGTGCATCAGAGCGCGGTCAAGCCAACATGGATCCCTACCAAATGTCACCCGGTGAGAAAATTGTGGTTAAAAAGTCAGTTCTTACCGGAGAAAAGCTGAGCTCGTGCCGTCCATAGCTGCCGTCGACTCCCCTGAGACACTGCGCGTCAACACCCGTGGACACACTATTCCGACTATCAGGCAGGGGCGTCACTAGAACTAATACTTTACTGGGGCACACCTGGGGCACAAATAATTCATGTGAGCGTGCAAAGCGCGCAAGCAAAAACATTTTTAGCACTTATTTATCATAAAAAATACATAAATAGTGCTTTAAACTATGAAATCATATCAGATTATGTTGTATGGATCTTTGAATAACCACTTGAAATTAACTAATGCATTTGACCTACTTGTGCACTTTTTTACTCCAGACTTCTAAACTGCTACTGGTAAAAGCAAAAAGGAAGAGCAATGAATCTTTTTGAAATATATATTGCAGTAATCATCGGCAAATTTAACATCTACATAAGTACAACAAAAAATAAAGCACCCCTACATCTCTGGGTTCTTTTATATTATTTAATTTCCATTTATGGCAATGTGGTTAATCCTATTTCAGATACACAAAACTATAAAATATACACAAAACAATAGAGCCACAGTAGTAGAATAAATGAACAACTGTTGTGTGTCTGTTCAGGGAATCATTTTCTGAGAAGTAAATTGTAACGTCTCCTTTTCATTTTTGCAAAAGTGGTCAATCACTCTGGACAGACATGGAAATATTACAGTAACTGTTATACAGTTGACCAGTGGTTCCCAACTGCTGGGTCGTGACATAAAAGTGGATTGTGTGTCATTTTCAGTGAGTCGGAGTCAGATGTGTGCATGGAAAAAAAAAAAGTTTAGGGAGAAAAAAATCAAATTGTGACAACAAAACCAGATATTTTTAGCCATTTTTCTAGTGACCATTAGTGAGTATTTTAGCAAAAGGCGAACCGACTAACAAGTTGGAGGAGGACTCAGGACAGACATGGAAATATATTTTTTTTAAATAAAAATGGGGCAACAAAACCCGATATTTTCAGCCATCTTTCTGAAAACAAATACAGAAATGTTACTATTTTTTTCTGGAAACAAAACCAGATGCTTTAGCTGTAGCCATTTTTCTGGTGACCAAAACAAGATTATTTTAGTCAAAGTCACACCGATTAACAAGACAAGTCGACTGTGCTATTTTTCTGTAAAATAAACTTTAATGATTTAAAAATTTGGCTCACGACTTGATGATATGGAAAAATGTTTTTCTTCCTGAAGATAAACCATTTGAGAAGCACTCAACTCACACATGCTGACTCCAAATCATCTTTGATGCAGAACCAGCAGACAATAACCAACATTATGTTTCATGTTCATTGGATATTCCCCCGACAGCTCGTACAACAAATGAATATGTTTGTCTTGATACAAGGAATAACGTTAGCTAACTTAGCATCAACTTAAGACAATGATGTTGCCTAGCTAGCTAGGACTTCACTTACATCTCTCATTCCTGCTGCTTCTTCCCTGCTGCGGGCCAATAACTTTCTGATATCCATCTAGGAGTTACAGTTTGAGTCAAATCAAAATCAAAATAATGTAATTAACAAATTGTTGTTGGCTAACGTTACCTACCTCACGCAGTGATTTTCATCCTCTCTCTCTCTCTCTCAACTGAAGTCTCGATCCACACGTGAATAAATTACCATACTAATTAGCCATGTGCTCATTGTTTTGTGGAGTGAATACAGTAGCATTCAATTACCATACTAAGTAGTATGTGCGCTGTTGTCTATGTTATGTAGAGTTAAAACTCTGAAGCGTTTTTTTTATTGGTGAAATTTTTACTGGGGCATTGCAGATCAACAGTGGGGCACGTGCCCCAGTGAAATCTGTCTGGCGACGCCCCTGCTCGATACCCAACCCTACTTCCTATGTTTAACCATGGTTTAATTTTCAAGAAGGACACCTTGGGATAGGCTGATTTGCAACACTAAATTGACGCTAGTGTGTGAATGTTAGTGTTGTCTGTCTATCTGTGTTGGCCCTGCGATGAGGTGGCGACTTGTCCAAAGTGTACGCCACCTTAGTGCAGCTGGTATAGGCTCCAGTAAAAGGGGCCAGAGGAAAATGGATGGATGGATGGATGGATGGAAAGCAAAATAACTGGATGCTAACAAAGTCACAATTAAATTGGACAGGTAAATAGTCTCTATCCGAGCATTTATTTACTCTAACTCAGACCTGGGCAAATTAAGGCCCGGGGGCCACATGCGGCCCTTTAAGCTTTTCAATCTGGCCCACCAGACATTCCCAAATCATATATTTTTTTAGATCTTTAAGGTGGAAAGTGTAGCTGCCATTATGATGTGCAGTGATGTTTTCTAAGGACCGTAAGTCTTCAACTATACCAAGTATTTCAATGGTTGGAATCTGCGCTTTTGCATGATATACTAGTTACTATGGTCATCTAATTAGTTCTTATGGTAATATAATTAGTTACTATGGGCAATTTAATTAGTTACTCTAAGTCACAGCGGAATAGCAACGGAATAGCACCGCACAAGACCGCAACAGACTACAGAGAGTGGCCAGATCAGCCAAGCACACCATCGAAGGTGTGCTCCCAACCATCTGCAACATCTACACCATGCAGGCAGTGTAAATCCAAGGCCAAGAGGATTGCGAGGGACCTTAGCCACCCAAGCAACTGCCTCTTCTCACAGCTTCAGTCAGGCAAGCGCTACCGGAGTCACAAGGCCAACACGGAGAGACTCAGGAGGAGTTTCTATCGCCAAGCCATCAAACTGCTCAACTGCACCGCTGATTAACACTCATCACAATTGCACAAAACCGCACGCAGAAGATCACTTTGCTTACCACTGTATTAAGCTGGAGGCGTGTCTTAATGAAATTAAACAATGGATGTCCGCTAACTTTTTGCAACTCAACGCCAAAAAAACGGAAATGCTGATTATCGGTCCTGCTAGACACCGACCTCTACTTAATAATACAACTTTAACATTTGACAACCAAACAATTAAACAAGGCGACTTGGTAAAGAATCTGGGTATTATCTTTGACCCAACTCTCTCCTTTGAGCCGCACATTAAAAGCGTTACTAAAACGGCCTTCTTTCATCTCCGTAATATCGCTAAAATTCGCTCCATTCTGTCCACTAACGACGCTGAGATCTTTATCCATGCGTTTGTTACGTCTCGCCTCGATTACTGTAACGTATTATTTTCGGGTCTCCCCATGTCTAGCATTAAAAGATTACAGTTGGTACAAAATGCGGCTGCTAGACTTTTGACAAGAACAAGAAAGTTTGATCACATTACGCCTGTACTGGCTCACCTGCACTGGCTTCCTGTGCACTTAAGATGTGACTTTAAGGTTTTACTACTTACGTATAAAATACTACTCGGTCTACAGCGGCATAGCTCGGTTGGTAGAGTGGCCGTGCCAGCAACTTGAGGGTTGCAGGTTCGATTCCCGCTTCCGCCATCCAAGTCACTGCCGTTGTGTCCTTGGGCGGGACACTTTACCCACCTGCTCCCAGTGCCACCCACACTGGTTTAAATGTAACTTAGATATTGGGTTTCACTATGTAAAGCACTTTGAGTCACTTGAGAAAAGCGCTATATAAATATAATTCACTTCACTAGCTCCATCCTATCTTGCCGATTGTATTGTACCATATGTCCCGGCAAGAAATCTGCGTTCACAGGACTTATTAGTGATTCCCAAAGCCCAAAAAAAGTCTGCGGGCTATAGAGCCTTTTCATTTCGGGCTCCAGTACTCTGGAATGCCCTCCCGGTAACAGTTCGAGATGCTACCTCAGTAGAAGCATTTAAGTCTCACCTTAAAACTCATTTGTATACTCTAGCCTTTAAATAGACTCCCTTTTTAGACCAGTTGATCTGCCGTTTCTTTTCTTTTTCTCCTATGTCCCACTCTCCCTTGTGGAGGGGATCCGGTCCGGTGGCCATGGATGACGTACTGGCTGTCCAGAGTAGGGACCCAGGATGGACCGCTTGTCCAGAGTCCGGACCCAGGATGAACCGCTCACCTGTGTATCGGCTGGGGACATCCCTGCGCTGCTGATCCGCCTTCGCTTGGGATGGTTTCCTGCTGGCTCCGCTGTGAACGGGACTCTCGCTGCTGTGTTGGATCCGCTTTGGACTGGACTTTCGCTGCTGTGTTGGATCCATTATGGATTGAACTTTCACAGTATCATGTTAGACCCGCTCGACATCCATTGCTTTCCTCCTCTCCAAGGTTCTCATAGTCATCATTGTCACCGACGTCCCACTGGGTGTGAGTTTTCCTTGCCCTTATGTGGGCCTACCGAGGATGTCGTAGTGGTTTGTGTTGTGGTTTGTGCAGCCCTTTGAGACACAAGTGATTTAGGGTTATATAAGTAAACATTGATTGATTGATAGATAGATATTTACCGGACTACAATATTCTTCATTCAATGATGTAAATGTAATGTAAAAAATAACGTAAAAACACGTTACTTAGCACTGTAATTACCGACTACAAAACTCTTTGTTCAATGACTGTAAATAATGTAAAAAATAATGTAAAAACACTTTACTTACCACTGTAATTACAGACTACAATACTCTTCATTCAATGATTGTAAATAATGTAAAAAATAATCCAAAAACAAGAGTATGAAGAAGTCATACTGTTCCATTACCTTTGTTCATACTACTGTCACTACTCAACTGGCAAAGAACTGGAGACACCTTAATATTTGTTGCTTCCTATACTGTACATACTGTATATACCAGGGGTCACCAACGCAGTGCCCGCGGGCACCAGGTTGCCCGTAAGGACCAGATGAGTTTCCCGCTGGCCAGTTCTAAAAATAACACAAATAGCAGCACTTACCAGTGAGCTGCTTGTATTTTTCAAATTGTATTTATTTACTAGCAAGCTGGTCTCGCTTACCTCAACATTTTTAATTCTGAGAGAAAAAACTCAAAAATCGAAGAAAATGTTTTAAAGACTTGGTCTTCACTTGTTTAAATAAATTCATTTATTTGTTTACTTTGCTTCTTATAACTTTCAGAAAGACAATTTCAGAGAATAAATACAACCCTAAAAATGATTTTACGATTTTTAAACACATATAGCTTTTAAATGTCTTCCTTTTCTTTCCTGACAGTTTAAATCTTCCATCCATCCATCCATCATCTTCCGCTCATCCGAGGTCGGGTCGCGGGGGCAACAGCCTAAGCAGGGAAACCCAGACTTCCCTCTCCCCATCTTTGTTCAAGTAATTTATTTGTTTTATTGTAAAGAATAATAAATACATTTTAATTTAATTCTTCATTTTAGCTTCTGTTTTTTTCGACAAAGAATATTTGTGAAATATTTCTTCAAACTTATTATGATTAAAATTTAAAAAAATTATTCTGGCAAATCAAGAAAATCTTTAGAATCACATTTAAATCTTATTTCAAAGTGTTTTGAATTTCTGTTAAAATTTTTGTTCTGGAAAATGTAGAAGAAATGATGATTTGTCTTGGTCAGAAATAAAGCTTAGTCCAACTTGTTATATATTCTAACAAAATGCAGATTGGATTTTAACCTATTTAAAACATGTCATCAAAATTCTAAAATTAATCATAATCAGGAAAAATTACTAATGATGTTCCATAAATTCTTTTTAATTTTTTCAAAAAGATTCGAATTGGCTAGTTTTTCCCTTCGTTTTTTTCAGATGAATTTTGAATTTTAAAGAAATTGAAAATAATCTATGTTTGAAAATTTAATTTTTAATTTTTTTCGTCTTTTCTCCTCTTTTAAATCGTTCAACTAAATGTTTTTCTCATCATTTATTGTCTACAAAAATGTTTCCATGTAAGGAAAACAAATGTACGACGGAATGACAGACAGAAATACCCATTTTTTTATATATATATAGATTTATTTATTAAAGGCAAATTGAGCAAATTGGCTATTTCTGGCAATTTATTGAAGTGTGTATCAAACTGGTAGCCTTTCGCATTAATCAGCACCCAAGAAGTAGCTCTTGGTTTCAAAAAGATTGGTGACCCCGGGTACTCCGGCTTCCTCCCACCTCCAAAGACATGCACCTGGGGATAGGTTGATTGGCAACACTAAATTGGCCCTAGTGTGTGAATGTTGTCTGTCTATCTGTGTTGGCCCTGCGATGAGGTGGCGACTTGTCCAGGGTGTACCCTGCCTTCCGCCCGATTGTAGCTGAGATAGGCGCCAGCGCCCCCCGCGACCCCGAAAGGGAATAAGCGGTAGAAAATGGATGGATGGATGGTGACCCCTGGTATATACTGTTATACTATTTGATCTTGCACTGGTACTGTATTTGACTAATGTACTTCTACTTGCACTGATACTTCTACCATGACTACTGTGACTTATTGTGCAACTTAATTGTCTTGTAACTAATGTACATCAGAGCTATTCATTTTTTTTGTATTTAGTGTATTAGATTCTGCAACTAGTGTTTGGATCCCATCCATCCATCCATCCATCATCTTCCGCTTATCCGAGGTCGGGTCGCGGGGGCAACAGCCTAAGCAGGGAAACCCAGACTTCCCTCTCCCCAGCCACTTCGTCTAGCTCTTCCCGGGGGATCCCGAGGCGTTCCCAGGCCAGCCGGGAGACATAGTCTTCCCAACGTGTCCTGGGTCTTCCCCGTGGCCTCCTACCGGCTGGACGTGCCCTAAACACCTCCCTAGGGAGGCGTTCGGGTGGCATCCTGACCAGATGCCCGAACCACCTCATCTGGCTCCTCTCGATGTGAAGGAGCAGCGGCTTTACTTTGAGTTCCTCCCGGATGGCAGAGCTTCTCACCCTATCTCTAAGGGAGAGCCCCGCCACACGGCGGAGGAAACTCATTTCGGCCGCTTGTACCCGTGATCTTATCCTTTCGGTCACGACCCAAAGCTCATGACCATAGGTGAGGATGGGAACGTAGATCGACCGGTAAATTGAGAGCTTTGCCTTCCGGCTCAGCTCCTTCTTCACCACAACGGATCGGTACAACGTCCGCATTACTGAAGACGCCGCACCGATCCGCCTGTCGATCTCACGATCCACTCTTCCCTCACTCGTGAACAAGACTCCAAGGTACTTGAACTCCTCCACTTGGGGCAGGGTCTCCTCCCCAACCCGGAGATGGCATTCCACCCTTTTCCGGGCGAGAACCATGGACTCGGACTTGGAGGTGCTGATTCTCATTCCGGTCGCTTCACACTCGGCTGCGAACCGATCCAGCGAGAGCTGAAGATCCCGGTCAGATGAAGCCATCAGGACCACATCATCTGCAAAAAGCAGAGACCTAATCCTGCGGTCACCAAACCGGAACCCCTCAACGCCTTGACTGCGCCTACAAATTCTGTCCATAAAAGTTATGAACAGAATCGGTGACAAAGGACAGCCTTGGCGGAGTCCAACCCTCACTGGAAATGTGTTCGACTTACTGCCGGCAATGCGGACCAAGCTCTGGCACTGATCATACAGGGAACGGACCTCCACAATAAGACAGTCAGTCAGTTTGGATCCCACTGTACGCAATATCTGAAGGGCATGGAGAAAAAGCATTTCACTGTGGTGTAATCTGCATGTGACAAATAAACTTGAACCTTGAACCTTAAACCTCAGACGAGGCACCAAGCAGTGTGGGTGGGGAGGGTTTCCACAGGGTGAAACCTGAATTGCGGGTGTCAGAAACAGACGCGGAGTGATATATCATATATATCACATTGTAGGTGTGATCATATTTGGCTGTATTTGTTGCATTTTTGTGGCATTTCGCTTGATTGTAAAATATGTGGACGGAGAGGGGGTGTGACGTTCATATGTTGTCAATATTCAGTGTTTTATCCTATATAGTTAATATTGTAAATCCAACATTCTTTACTTTCATGTACATTCTGGGAGTCTCATTCAGTAAAAAAAAAAAATTACAATTTTTATTCTGTTTTTTAAAGGGGAACATTATCACAATTTCTGAATGGTTAAAACCAATAGAAATCAGTTCCCAGTGGCTTATTTTATCTTTCGAAGTTTTTCTCAAAATTTTACCCATCAAGCAATATCCCGAAAAACAGCTTCAAAGTGCCTGATTTACACCATCGCTACATCCACGTGTCTATTGTCCTGTGACGTCACTGCGTGATGCCACCAGAAACAAACATGGCGGATAGCACAGAAAGATATAGCATAGTAGCTCGGATTCAGACGCGGATTTCAGCGCCCTAAGCGATTCAACAGCTTACGCGTGTGTTGAAACGGATGGTTGGAGTGTGGTTGCAGGTACCGAAAACGAAATTAAAGAAGAAACAGAAGCTTTTGAGCCACATCACGACAGACAGCGGCACGGGAGGAAGCGCGGACGAATTCGGCGATCGCCTTCTAACCAACGATTGGTATGTGTTTGTTTGGCATTAAATGTGGGTGGAGGGAAAGGCTGGATGCAAATATAGCTACAAATGAGGCGTACATGATGCAATATGTACATACCGTGAATTGATTAACGTGGACCCCGACTTAAACAAGTTGAAAAACTTATTCGGGTGTTAGCATTTAGTGGTCAATTGTACGGAATATGTACTGAACTGTGCAATCTACTAATAAAAGTATCAATCAATCAATCGATCAAAGCTAGCCTAAATAGCATGTTAGCATCACGACAGACTGCAGCACGGGAGGAAGCGCGGACGAATTCGGCGATCGCCTTCTAACCAACGATTGGTATGTGTTGGTTTGGCATTAAATGTGGGTGGAGGGAAAGGCTGGATGCAAATATAGCTACAAATGAGGCATAATGATGCAATATGTACATACCATGAATTGATTAACGTGGACCCCGACTTAAACAAGTTGAAAAACTTATTCGGGTGTTACCATTTAGGGGTCAATTGTACGGAATATGTACTGAACTGTGCAATCTACTAATAAAAGTATCAATCAATCAATCGATCAAAGCTAGCCTAAATAGCATGTTAGCATCACGACAGACAGCGGCACGGGAGGAAGCGCGGACGAATTCGGCGATCGCCTTCTAACCAACGATTGGTATGTGTTTGTTTGGCATTAAATGTGGGTGGAGGGAAAGGCTGGATGCAAATATAGCTACAAATGAGGCATAATGATGCAATATGTACATACCATGAATTGATTAACGTGGACCCCGACTTAAACAAGTTGAAAAACTTATTCGGGTGTTACCATTTAGGAGTCAATTGTACGGAATATGTACTGAACTGTGCAATCTACTAATAAAAGTATCAATCAATCAATCGATCAAAGCTAGCCTAAATAGCATGTTAGCATCACGACAGACAGCGGCACGGGAGGAAGCGCGGACGAATTCGGCGATCGCCTTCTAACCAACGATTGGTATGTGTTTGTTTGGCATTAAATGTGGGTGGAGGGAAAGGCTGGATGCAAATATAGCTACAAATGAGGCATAATGATGCAATATGTACATACCATGAATTGATAAAACGTGGACCCCGACTTAAACAAGTTGAAAAACGTATTCGGGTGTTACCATTTAGGGGTCAATTGTACGGAATATGTACTGAACTGTGCAATCTACTAATAAAAGTATCAATCAATCAATCAATCGATCAAAGCTAGCCTAAATAGCATGTTAGCATCACAACAGACAGCGGCACGGGAGGAAGCGCGGACGAATTCGGCGATCGCCTTCTAACCAACGATTGGTATGTGTTTGTTTGGCATTAAATGTGGGTGGAGGGAAAAGCTGGATGCAAATATAGCTACAAATGAGGCATAATGATGCAATATGTACATACCATGAATTGATTAACGTGGACCCCGACTAAAAACAAGTTGAAAAACTTATTCGGGTGTTACCATTTAGGGGTCAATTGTACGGAATATGTACTGAACTGTGCAATCTACTAATAAAAGTATCAATCAATCAATCAAAGCTAGCCTAAATAGCATGTTAGCATCACGACAGACAGCGGCACGGGAGGAAGCGCAGACGAATTCGGCGATCGCCTTCTAACCAACGATTGGTATGTGTTTGTTTGGCATTAAATGTGGGTGGAGGGAAAGGCTGGATGCAAATATAGCTACAAATGAGGCATAATGATGCAATATGTACATACCATGAATTGATTAACGTGGACCCCGACTTAAACAAGTTGAAAAACTTATTCGGGTGTTACCATTTAGTGGTCAATTGTACGGAATATGTACTGAACTGTGCAATCTACTAATAAAAGTATCAATCAATCAATCGATCAAAGCTAGCCTAAATAGCATGTTAGCATCACAACAGACAGCGGCACGGGAGGAAGCGCGGACGAATTCGGCGATCGCCTTCTAACCAACGATTGGTATGTGTTTGTTTGGCATTAAATGTGGGTGGAGGGAAAGGCTGGATGCAAATATAGCTACAAATGAGGCATAATGATGCAATATGTACATACCATGAATTGATTAACGTGGACCCCGACTTAAACAAGTTGAAAAACTTATTCGGGTGTTACCATTTAGGGGTCAATTGTACGGAATATGTACTGAACTGTGCAATCTACTAATAAAAGTATCAATCAATCAATCAATCAATCAAAGCTAGCCTAAATAGCATGTTAGCATCACGACAGACAGCGGCACGGGAGGAAGCGCGGACGAATTCGGCGATCGCCTTCTAACCAACGATTGGTATGTGTTTGTTTGGCATTAAATGTGGGTGGAGGGAAAGGCTGGATGAAAATATAGCTACAAATGAGGCATAATGATGCAATATGTACATACCATGAATTGATTAACGTGGACCCCGACTTAAACAAGTTGAAAAACTTATTCGGGTGTTACCATTTAGTGGTCAATTGTACGGAATATGTACTGTACTGTACAATCTACTGATAAAAGTATCAATCAATCAATGAAAGCTAGCCTAAATAGCATGTTAGCATCGATTAGCTTGCAGTCATGGGTGACCAAATATGTCTGATTAACACACTCCACATAAGTCAATAACATCAACAAAACTCCATCCATCCATCTTCTTCCGCTTATCCGAGGTCGGGTCGCGGGGGCAACAGCCTAAGCAGGGAAACCCAGACTTCCCTCTCCCCAGCCACTTCGTCTAGCTCTTCCCGGGGGATCCCGAGGCGTTCCCAGGCCAGCCGGGAGACATAGTCTTCCCAACGTGTCCTGGGTCTTCCCCGTGGCTTCCTACCGGTTGGACGTGCCCTAAACACATCCCTCGGGAGGCGTTCGGGTGGCATCCTGACCAGATGCCCGAACCACCTCATCTGGCTCCTCTCGATGTGGAGGAGCAGCGGCTTTACTTTGAGTTCCTCCCGGATGGCAGAGATTCTCACCCTATCTCTAAGGGAGAGCCAGGAAACTCATTTGGGCCGCTTGTACCCGTGATCTTATCCTTTCGGTCATGACCCAAAGCTCATGACCATAGGTGAGGATGGGAACGTAGATCGACCGGTAAATTGAGAGCTTTGCCTTCCGGCTAAGCTCCTTCTTCCCCACAACGGATCGATACAACGTTCGCATTACTGAAGACGCCGCACCGATCCGCCTGTCGATCTCACGATCCACTCTTCCCCCACTCGTGGACAAGACTCCTAGGTACTTGAACTCCTCCACTTGGGGCAGGGTCTCCTCCCCAACCCGGAGATGGCATTCCACCCTTTTCCGGGCGAGAACCATGGACTCGGACTTGGAGGTGCTGATTCCCATTCCGGCCGCTTCACACTCGGCTGCGAACCGATCCAGTGAGAGCTGAAGATCCCGGTCAGATGAAGCCAACAGGACCACATCGTCTGCAAAAAGCAGAGACCTAATCCTGCGGTCACCAAACCGGAACCCCTCAACGCCTTGACTGCGCCTAGAAGTTCTGTCCATAAAAGTTATCAACAAAACTCACTTTTGTGATTTCGTTGACTTTATCGTTGGAAATGCATCTGCTTTGAGTGTCGCAGGATATCCACACATTCTTGCCATCTTAGCATATTTGTTCATTTTGACAGCAAAATTTGATTTAGTTTTAGTCATAGTCTTTTGACTAAAATGTAATTTAGTTTTAGTCATAATTTAGTTATTTAAATTGTTTTAGTTTTGGTTGACGAAATATCATAAGATTATAGTCGACGAAAAACTACAGTGGATTTAGTCGACTAAAGGGTAATATGTACTCTGGAACGCCCTCCCGGTAACAGTTCGAGATGCCACCTCAGTAGAAGCATTTAAGTCTCACCTTAAAACTCATTTGTATACTCTAGCCTTTAAATAGACTCCCTTTTTAGACCAGTTGATCTGCTGTTTCTTTTCTTTTTCTTCTATGTCCCACTCTCCCCTGTGGAGGGGGTCCGGTCCGATCCGGTGGCCATGTACTGCTTGCCTGTGTATCGGCTGGGGACATCTCTGCGCTGCTGATCCGCCTCCGCTTGGGATGGTTTCCTGCTGGCTCCGCTGTGAACGGGACTCTCGCTGCTGTGTTGGATCCGCTTTGGACTGGACTCTCGCGACTGTGTTGGATCCATTGTGGATTGAACTTTCACAGTATCATGTTAGACCCGCTCGACATCCATTGCTTTCCTCCTCTCTAAGGTTCTCATAGTCATTATTGTCACCGACGTCCCACTGGGTCATTATTGTCACCGATGTCCCACTGGGTGTGAGTTTTCCTTGCCCTTATGTGGGCCTACCGAGGATGTCGTGGTGGTTTGTGCAGCCCTTTGAGACACTAGTGATTTAGGGCTATATAAGTAAACATTGATTGATTGATTGATGTAAACTTTCCCTTCAATTTCTGAAAGTCAAAGCAAAACAGCGGAAAAATCACCGATACAAGTCGTATTTTGATGAAAATCATGTCTCAAATGTAGTATTTCACGAGTAAGCCGTGTAATAAACGAGATAACGTCGAGTGAGTTGTATGTTGTGGAAAATGCTCACCTGCGTGTGGATTTCGGGGTGATTCGACTGTAAATGTCGCTTCAAGTTTGTTGTGTTTTTCCCCGTAATCCTCGCGCTGCATTTCTTACACTGCGTCTTGTTATCTTTGACGTCAAATATAAAATGTCGCCATATGTCCTCTCTCCTCTTCCTCCCCGGCGTTGACATGTTGTCTTCAGCAGCGCATTCCCGGGTCAGTCTCAAACGCAAACTACGTTGACGTAACTTCCTTACCACGTCGCTCTGATTGGTTCTCTTCCCGACTCCTCCCGCCTTTTCCTAACGAAATGAGTTCCGATTGGATCTCGTCTCTGGCAGACATTTTTGTCTCGTTTTTATTCGTTGACGAATATGTCAATACAGCTCGTCATCGTCTTTAGGGGTGGGCAATATCGCAAATTTGGGTGTCGATACCGATCCGATACCGGCCAAATTTGTGCTTTACTTTAAAGATGTGATTTTTGGTTTTACACAGTATGAACAAAAAATTGAAAAGGAATTCTACCTTTGCAACCTCATTATTTTATTGGCTAAGTTTTATATTCATAAATGTAAGTTTCTTAATACCCGTCCTATCTTTTGTGCCTTTGAAAAAGATCTGGAACTTTACATTAAAACGCTCTCTACCTCTAACAACAAAAAAGCTGTGAAAACGATGATGCTGTGTTCCAAATTTAAGTTGTTTGATGAATCTGAATAAGCCTACGGCTTTGCATGTTGTTTATTATATATATATATATATATATATATTTGTATTCTATTTTTATTATTTTGAACTTACAACCCCCTGGCGCTGTTTTGTACTGTTTTCATAATGTTTTATATTGTTGTTTGACTTACTGTTTGTAATTGTTGAAATTTATGAATAAACCTTTAAAAAAAAAAAAAAAAAAAGAAGATACCGGCCAGTATCGCCAATACCGATACCAGAAGTGTCGTCATCTGATGGGGGGGGGGAGAATTCGGGGTATCGATACTTTTGAAAAACAAATTTGTACTTTTGCCTTTATTAATTGATTATGATAATAATACAACACAGGACAACGATTTAAGTCAAAAAATAAAACATGTATCACATTTGTGGGTTCTTCCGAGGATGTTGTAGTCGTAATGATTTGTGCAGTCCTTTGAGACATTTGTGATTTGGGGCTATATAAATAAACATTGATTGATTGAAAAGTAATATCAATAGCAATAAAGTAATGCAAATAAGGTGCAAACAACTACTGAACCTGGCTTGTCGCCTCAAAACACACAAACACTTAAGGTAAATAACAAAACTCTAGTTATTGAACAAAGTTGTAAACATGAACACCAAACAAAAGAACTGAAAAAATTCAAATAAAAAAGTAATAATATCAATTACAATAAAGTAAGTAGTGCAAATAAGGTGAAAACAAATACTGAACTTGGCTAGTCGCCTCACAACACACAATAACTTGAGTAAAAAAGAAAACACTAGTTATTAAACAGTTGTAAAAATGAACACAAAACAAAAGAACTGAGAAATTCTTATCGTTATTTTAGGGCATGGGTGTCAAACTCTGGCCCGCCGTTTAATTTCATTTGGCCCTTGAGGCAATATCAAATTAACATTAGAGCTGGCCCGCCGGTAACACCACATTCACCGCTAATACTCATACTTGCCAACCCTCCCGATTTTCCCGGGAGACTCCCGAAGTTTAGTGCCCTTCCCGAAAATCTCCCTGGGCAACCATTCTCCCGATTTCCACCCGGACAACAATATTGGGAGCGTGCCTTAAAGGCACTGCCTTTAGCGTCCTCTACAAGATGTCGTCACGTCCTCTTTTCCTCCATATAAACAGCGTGCTGGCCAAGTCACATAATATATGCGGCTTTCACACACACATATTTGGCCAACAGCCATACAGGTCACACTGAGGGTGGCCGTATAAAAAACGTTAACATTGTTACAAATATGCGCCACACTGTGAACCCACACCAAACAAGAATGACAAAACACATTTCGGAAGAACACCCGCACCGTAACACAACATAAACACAACAGAACAAATACTCAGGCACCCTTGCAGCACTAACTCTTCCGGAATGCTACAATATACACCCCCCGCTACCACCAAACCCCGCCCACCTAATTTTTATTTTATTTTAAGATTTATTAGCCTGCGGAAAAAGTTAATATTGATATTTACCTCAGAAGGCTGCAAATAGAAAAGAGGCATTAATTTTTTAAATTACGTTTTTTTTCATATACCACCGATGTTTTTTCGTTTGTTTTTTGAAAGTTGATTTTGCACTATTACGTTATATAAGCTCGGCCTGTTCCATGGGAGGAAGCCCGAGTACCCGGAAGGAACCCACGCAGTCACGGGGAGAACATGCAAACTCCACACCAAAAGATCCCGAGCCCGGGATTGAACCCAGGACTGCTCAGGACCTTCGTATTGTGAGGCAGATGCACTAACCCCATGTCCCACCGTGCTGCCCTATTTAAGCCTTGCTTGTTCAATATTCATTGCAAAACTTGTTTGGGTCCCTATTAAAAGGTTAATTTGTTCAACCTTGGCCCGCGGCTTTGTTCAGTTTTAAATTTTGTCCCACTCTGTATTTGAGTTTGACACCCATGTTTTAGGGCAATAAAAAACTTTACAGTTTACAACCAAGACATTAAGTCGCACTGGAAACGCACGCGTGTGTGTGTGTGTGTGTGTGTGTCCGAGTGAACCCCGGAGCGAATTATACTGATGTGTGTGCGCGAACGCACCAAGCGTCATATTAATTGTATTTATTTTATTTTATTTTGGGTTGAACATGAATTTTTAAAGTGTTTTTAAATCTCGTTCGCGACCCATCACTAGGGAGGAGGGTGGAGTGGTAAGGAGCGCTCTCACATTTTTTTTTAAATCGGAGTGATTCGCTTAATTTGGTGAAGTATCGATACCATCACGCCAGTATCGATACGATACCAATACTCACCAAGTATCGATACTTGGTATCGATACGCCCAGCCATAATCGTCTTAGTCCACGTAAATTATTTTTTATTTAGTTATTGTCTCGTTTTAGTCAGAAAAAAAAGGTCGATGACGATAACTACGACGGAAATTTTTCGTCAACAAAATTAACACTGCGTAGCATAGCTGTCGTCGATAAAGTGTGCAGAACAAAGGAGGGACTTTCGCATCTTTTGACCACTGTTGCAACTTGAATCCGTCTCTGTTCGTGTTGCTACACCCTCCGACATCACACCGACGAGGCATGATGTCTCGAAAACAGTCGAAAAAACGGAAAATAATAGAGCTGATTTGACTTGGCGTGTGTAATGTGTTTGAGAAAATGGCGGGTCGCTTCACGATGTGACATCACGGGTGAAAGGTCGTTGCTCCGACAGGCGAACAATTGAAAGGCGTTTAAATCGCCAAATTCACCCTTTTAGAGTTCGGAAATCGGTTAAAAAAAACATATGGTCTTTTTTCTGCAACATCAAAGTGTATACAGGTGCTGTTCATAATATTAGAATATCATGAAAAAGTTGATTTATTTCAGTAATTATATTCAGAACGTGAAACTTACATATTATATCAATTCATTACACACATAGTGATATATTTGAAATGTTTATTTCTTTAAATTTTGATGATTAGTACTCACAATTACTGAAAATCCCAAATTCAATATCTCAGAAAATTAGAATATTATTTACGACTAGTACCAAACAATATTTTTTAGAAATGTGGGCCAACTGAAAAGTATGAACATGGAAAGTTTCAGCATGTACGGCAATCAATACTTAGTTGCAGCTCCTTTTGCCGGAATTGCTGCAGCAATACGGCGTGGTATAAAGTCGACCAGTCTGTTGCACTTCTCAGGTGTTATGAGAGCCCAGGTTGCTTTAATAGTGGCCTTCAGCTCTTCAGCATTGTTGGGTCTGGCATCTCGCATCTTCCGCTTCACAATACCCCATAGCTTTTCTATGGGGTTAAGGTCAGGTGAGTTTGCAGGCCAATCCAGAACAGGGATACCATGGTCCTTAAACCAGGTACTGGTAGATTTGGCACTGTGTGCAGGTGCCAAGTCATGTTGGAAAATGAAATTTTCACCTCCATAAAATTGGTCCGCGGCAGGCAGCATAAAGGGTTCTAAAACTTCCTGGTAGACTGCTGCATTGACCCTAGACCTCAGGAAACACAGTGGACCAACACCAGCAGATGACATGGCACCCCAGACCATTACCGATTGTGGAAATTTGACACTGGACTTCAGGCAACGTGGATTCTGTGCCTCTCCTGTCTTCCTCCAGACTCTGGGACCTTGATTTCCAAAGGAGATACAAAATTTACTTTCATCTGAAAACATAACTTTGGACCACTCAGCAGCAGTCCAGTCCTTTTTGTCTTGAGCCCAGGCGAGACGCTTTTGACGTTGTCTCTCATTCAAGAGTGGCTTTACACAAGGAATGCGACAGTTGAAGCCCATATCTTGCATACGTCGGTGCGTGGTGGTTCTTGAAGCACTGACTCCAGCTGCAGTCCACTCTTTGTGGATCCCTCCCACATTTTTGAATCGGTTTTGTTTGACAATCCTCTCCAGGGCGCCGTTATCCCTCTTGCTTGTACACTTTTTTCTACCATATCTTTGTCTTCCCTTCGCCTCTCTATTAATGTGCTTGGACACAGAGCTCTGCGAACATCCAACCTCTTTGGCAATCAATCAATCAATGTTTACTTATATAGCCCTAAATCACTAGTGTCTCAAAGGGCTGCACAAACCACTACGACATCCTCGGTAGGCCCAAGACGTCGGTGACAATGATGACTATGAGAACCTTGGAGTGGAGGAAAGCAATGGATGT
Source organism: Nerophis ophidion (assembly GCF_033978795.1). Classification (NCBI taxonomy): domain Eukaryota; kingdom Metazoa; phylum Chordata; class Actinopteri; order Syngnathiformes; family Syngnathidae; genus Nerophis; species Nerophis ophidion. Next base: position 16,847,912 of record NC_084633.1, on the reverse strand, counting down.
CGAGCGGGTCTAACATGATACTGTGAAAGTTCAATCCATAATGGATCCAACACAGTCGCGAGAGTCCAGTCCAAAGCGGATCCAACACAGCAGCGAGAGTCCCGTTCACAGCGGAGCCAGCAGGAAACCATCCCAAGCGGAGGCGGATCAGCAGCGCAGAGATGTCCCCAGCCGATACACAGGCGAGCAGTACATGGCCACCGGATCGGACCGGACCCCCTCCACAAGGGAGAGTGGGACATAGGAGAAAAAGAAAAGAAACGGGAGATCAACTGGTCTAAAAAGGGAGTCTATTTAAAGGCTAGAGTATACAAATGGGCTTCACGGTGGCAGAGGGGTTAGTGCGTCTGCCTCACAATACGAAGGTCCTGCAGTCCTGGGTTCAAATCCAGGCTCGGGATCTTTCTGTGTGGAGTTTGCATGTTCTCCCCGTGAATGCGTGGGTTCCCTCCGGGTACTCCGGCTTCCTCCCACCTCCAAAGACATGCACCTGGGGATAGGTTGATTGGCAACACTAAATTGGCCCTAGTGTGTGAATGTGAGTGTGAATGTTGTCTGTCTATCTGTGTTGGCCCTGTGATGAGGTGGCGACTTGTCCAGGGTGTACCCCGCCTTCCGCCCGATTGTAGCTGAGATAGGCGCCAGCGCCCCCCGCGACCCCGAAAGGGAATAAGCGGTAGAAAATGGATGGATGGATGGAGTATACAAATGAGTTTTAAGGTGAGACTTAAATGCTTCTACTGAGGTGGCATCTCAAACTTTTACCGGGAGGGCATTCCAGAGTACTGGAGCCCGAAATGAAAACGCTCTATAGCCCGCAGACTTTTTTTGGGCTTTGGGAATCACTGACCTTTTGTGTCTTGCCCTCCTTCTTTAAAAGTATCAATGGTCATCTTTTGGACAGTTGTCAAGTCAGCAGTCTTCCCCAGGATTGTGTGTCATACAGAATCAAAACGAGAGACCATTTAAAGGCTTTTCCAGGTGTTTTGAGTTAGTTAGCTAATTAGAGTGTGGCACCAGGTGTCTTCAATATCTGACCTTTTCACCATATTCTAATTTTCTGAGATGTTGAATTTAGGGTTTTCATTGGTTGTCAGCTATAATCATCTCCTTTTTGGCAAAAAAAAACACTTGAAATGTATCAGTCTGTTTGGAATGAATGTATACATTCTACAAGTTTGACTTTTTAAATGGAATTAATGATTAAATCAACTTTTTCATGATATTCTAATAATATGACCAGCACCTGTATTGACGCTTACATAGGTCTGGTGATAATGTTGCCCTTTAAAGTTGGTCTCGTTTTTAGCATTCAATCAGACATTATTGTGAGGTTTTGCATAAGTGTTCCTAAAAATTGATATACCGGCCCCCAGACACATTTTTCTTTGTAAATTTGGCCCCTGAGTCAATATATTTGCCCAGGCCTGGTCTAACTAATCTAAAACAGGGGACAGCTGCATATTTGACATGACCACAGAACTTTATTGTACATGTCAGGAATCCAAGTGACTAAATGACTCTCTTTTTTTTTTTTTTTTTTTGGAATGAATGCCATATCTGAAATGCCAATTTCTTCCCTGGCTTTTGTCATATTAATTGCAAATTCATCACGCCATTGTAATTTTCCAAATGAGAGACCTTTGACTAATGGCCACACAGATAAAAAAAAAAGTGTTTTATTTTGCCTGACTCATGGCTGGAGAGGTCTATGCTATCGGACTTTTGGAAATGTCACCGCCAGTGCCTCTATTCTCCCCTGCTCACCTTTTTTTTTGTAAAGAAACAACAGAATGGGCCATTATCGAGGCGCACAGAGGGCTAGTGATGCACATGTTGACGTCAGTGTACAATTTGTCGTATATGGCTTAAAATGACGGATACATATTTGTTTTAGTGGCTTATTGTCTTAGTTGAAGTTTGCAGTAGTGCAGATGTCCTGGTAAATGGGATCTTGTTCAACTATGCCTAAATAAGTACAGATACAGATATTATTGAACATTTTGGCCAATGTTTTGTTTCGTTCTCATGATTAATGCCATGAATTCATGTTGATGACATGTTTTACATGTGAATCTGAGGTGACGGAAGCACTTCACATGCTTCTGACCTTTGGTCCGCTTTTTCGTCATCAAAAAGGTCACGGACTGTATCACCCGGTCGAATCTTTCATTCTCTGCATGTCAGCCTTCATGGGTTCCAGACCCCTATAAAAACCCCCACTTGGGTCACCCCGAGTCAGTCATAGCTGTGGCCAACAGGGAGAGACCAACCTATTTGCTTCAGAAGCATTCTATATACGTTCTAATAACTATGTGGAAACTGGTTGTGTTTGTTGCGTGTCTGCTGGCGAAGGAAGTTGAGCCCATGGAGGACCCCGTGTACGGTGTCAAGCTCTGCGGTCGCGAGTTCATTCGGGCGGTCATTTTCACCTGCGGAGGCTCGCGGTGGAGACGGTCACTCGGGACTTCAGGTGAGAAACGGACCTTGTCTTGTCAGGAATGATTACAATTTCATATCAGTTCTAATGCTGGAATTGTGTTTCAATTTTTTGCTCATTTTAACGCAGCGGAAGACCTTTTAAGCTCCCATCAAGAGGAGTCCTCGGAGGAGTTGAGCCACAGTTCAGTGATGGACTCTATACTCCACAGAAACAGGGATCTGGATTTCCTGTCAAGGGAAAACCATGACAGAGTATTTAGCCGGCCGACACGTTCTTTTATCACTGAAGAGATTCTAGAAGCACTGCGGAAGGCGGACCGCAAAGGTCGGGATGTGGTGGTGGGTCTCTCAAACGCCTGCTGCAAGTGGGGCTGCAGCAAGAGCGAGATCAGCTCCCTTTGCTGAGAACTGAGAGATTATTATCAAACACAAATATATGCACTTACCGTTCATGAAGAGCTTTTTGGTCATTTTATATCATGCACAAAGTGTTTTTTCCTGTCAGAATATGAACCATTAAGTACAGTGGGGCAAAAAAGTATTTAGTCAGCCACCGATTGTGCAAGTTCTCCCACTTAAAATGATGACAGAGGTCTGTAATTTTCATCATAGGTACACTTCAACTGTGAGAGACAGAATGGGTAAAGAATTTATTTGTAAATTATGATGGAAAATAAGTATTTGGTCAAGCATTCAAAGCTCCCACTGATGGAAGGAGGTTTTGGCTCCAAATCTCACGATACATGGCCCCATTCATTCTTTCCTTAACACTGATCAATCGTCCTGTCCCCTTAGCAGAAAAACAGCCCCAAAGCATGATGTTTCCACCCCCATGCTTCACAGTAGGTATGGTGTTCTTGGGATGCAACTCAGTATTCTTCTTCCTCCAAACACCACGAGTTGAGTTTATACCAAAATGTTCTATTTTGGTTCCATCTGACCACATGATATTCTCCCGATCCTCTGCTGTATCATCCATGTATCCATTTTAGTATAAACTCAACTCGTCGTGTTTGGAGGAAGAAGAATACTGAGTTGCATCCCGAGAACACCACACCTACTGTGAAGCATGGGGGTGGAAACATCATGCTTTGGGGCTGTTTTTCTGCTAAGGGGACAGGACGATTGATCAGTGTTAAGGAAAGAATGAATGAGGCCATGTATCGTGAGATTTTGAGCCAAAACCTCCTTCCATCAGTGAGAGCTTTGAATGGTTGACCAAATACTTATTTTCCACCATAATTTACAAATAAATTCTTTAAAATTCCTACAATGTGAATTCCTGGATTTTTTTTTCATATTCTGTCTCTCACAGTTGAAGTGTACCTATGATGAAAATTACAGACCTCTGTCATCATTTTAAGTGGGAGAACTTGCACAATCGCTGGCTGACTAAATACTTTTTTTGCCCCACTGTATACGTCAAAATAATGTCAAATATTGTTTTGTAACATAACTCCTGTATCTCACCTGGTCTTCAAATTCACTTTTTTGATTGATTGATTGATTGATTGATTGAAACTTTTATTAGTAGATTGGACAGTTCAGTACATATTCCGTACAATTGACCACTAAATGGTAACACCCCAATAAGTTTTTCAACTTGTTTAAGTCGGGGTCCACGTTAATCAATTCATGGTAATAAATAAATACTTAACAGTTAATAGTTCATTATGTTCGACGACTTTGGCATTGACTGAGCAAGCCAGAGAAGGTCGGGTTAAATATTTTAAAGCTTTTTGAAGACATAATTTTCATTCATATCATTAATTTAGCAACTTATATTATGTAGTGGTTTGTATTTGCAATGAAATGCATTGTACCATACTTGTGGAACATATTTCGCCATCATTACTGTAACAATAGGAGCTACTGTTAAGATATGCGTTCCCTAGTAACAATTGTTTGTGTTGCAAGAGGGACATTATTCAGTGATGTACTGTTGTGAACGTGTCTGCCGAAGTTGAACAATAAAGTATGGCCCAGTTTGGTCTGAATCATAAATTCTGTAGTCCGTGTGTGATAGGGAACGGAATTTAACAATTACATGATGGGTACCTCTGGATTGGCAGACCGGGGTGGTGGTTCCTCTCTTTAAGAAGGGGGACCGGAGGGTGTGTTCCAACTATCGTGGGATCACACTCCTCAGCCTTCCCGGTAAGGTTTATTCAGGTGTACTGGAGAGGAGGCTACGTCGGATAGTCGAACCTCGGATTCAGGAGGAACAGTGTGGTTTTCGTCCTGGTCGTGGAACTGTGGACCAGCTCTATACTCTCGGCAGGGTTCTTGAGGGTGCATGGGAGTTTGCCCAACCAGTCTACATGTGCTTTGTGGACTTGGAGAAGGCATTCGACCGTGTCCCTCGGGAAGTCCTGTGGGGAGTGCTCAGAGAGTATGGGGTATCGGACTGTCTTATTGTGGCGGTCCGCTCCCTGTACGATCAGTGCCAGAGCTTGGTCCGCATTGCCGGCAGTAAGTCGAACACATTTCCAGTGAGGGTTGGACTCCGCCAAGGCTGTCCTTTGTCACCGATTCTGTTCATAACTTTTATGGACAGAATTTCTAGGCGCAGTCAAGGCGTTGAGGGGTTCCGGTTTGGTGACCGCAGGATTAGGTCTCTGCTTTTTGCAGATGATGTGGTCCTGATGGCTTCATCTGACCGGGATCTTCAGCTCTCGCTGGATCGGTTCGCAGCCGAGTGTGAAGCGACCGGAATGAGAATCAGCACCTCCAAGTCCGAGTCCATGGTTCTCGCCCGGAAAAGGGTGGAGTGCCATCTCCGGGTTGGGGAGGAGACCCTGCCCCAAGTGGAGGAGTTCAAGTACCTAGGAGTCTTGTTCACGAGTGAGGGAAGAGTGGATCGTGAGATCAACAGGCGGATCGGTGCGGCGTCTTCAGTAATGCGGACGTTGTACCGGTCCGTTGTGGTGAAGAAGGAGCTGAGCCGGAAGGCAAAGCTCTCAATTTACCGGTCGATCTACGTTCCCATCCTCACCTATGGTCATGAGCTTTGGGTCATGACCGAAAGGATAAGATCACGGGTACAAGCGGCCCAAATGAGTTTCCTCCGCCGTGTGGCGGGGCTCTCCCTTAGAGATAGGGTGAGAAGCTCTGCCATCCGGGAGGAACTCAAAGTAAAGCCGCTGCTCCTCCACATGGAGAGGAGCCAGATGAGGTGGTTCGGGCATCTGGTCAGGATGCCACCCGAACGCCTCCCTAGGGAGGTGTTTAGGGCACGTCCAACCGGTAGGAGGCCACGGGGAAGACCCAGGACACGTTGGGAAGACTATGTCTCCCGGCTGGCCTGGGAACGCCTCGGGATCCCCCGGGAAGAGCTAGACGAAGTGGCTGGGGAGAGGGAAGTCTGGGTTTCCCTGCTTAGGCTGTTGCCCCCGCGACCCGACCTCGGATAAGCGGAAGATGATGGATGGATGGATGGATGATGGGTAAAATATACAAACCTTGTTTCCTTATGAGTTGGAAAATTGTGTTAGATGTAAATATAAACAGAATACAATGATTTGCAAATCATTTTCAACCCATATTCAATTGAATGCACTACAAAGACAACATATTTTATGTTCAAACTCATACATTTTTAATTAGTTTAAAAAAAAAAAATAATTAACTTAGGATTTCATGGCTGCAACACGGGCCAAAGTAGTTGGGAAAGGGCATGTTCACCACTGTGTTACATCACCTTTTTAACAACACTCAATAAACGTTTGGGAACTGAGGAAACTAATTGTTGAAGCTTTGAAAGTGGAATTCTTTCCCATTTTTGTTTTATGTAGAGCTTCAGTCGCTCAACAGTCCGGGGTCTCCGCTGTCGTATTTTACGCTTCATAATGCGCCACACATTTTCGATGGGAGACAGGTCTGGACTGCAGGCGGGCCAGGAAAGTACCCGCACTCTTTTTTTACAAAGCCACGCTGTTGTAACACGTGCTGAATGTGGCTTGGCATTGTCTTGCTAAAATAAGCAGGGGCGTCCATGAAAAAGACGGCGCTTAGATGGCAGCATATGTTGTTCCAAAACCTGTATGTACCTTTCAGCATTAATAGTGCCTTCATAGAAGTGTAAGTTACCCATGCCTTGGGCACTAATGCACCCCCATACCATCACAGATGCTGGCTTTTCAACTTTGCGTCGTTTTAGTAGAGCTTTAACTTGCACTTACCCTAACCCTAACCCTTAACCGGCAGAGGAAACACATTTTGGCCGGTTGTACCCGTGATCTTGCCATTTTGGTCATGACCATAGGTGAGGATGAGAACGTAGATCGAGCGCTAAATTGAGAGCTTTGCATTCCGGCTCAGCTCCTTCTCCACCACAACGGATCGATACAACATCCGCATTACTGAAGACGCCGCACCGATCCGCCTGTCGATCTCACGATCCACTCTTCCCCCACTCGTGAACAAGACTCCGAGGTACTTGAACTCCTACACTTGGGGCAGGGTCTCCTCCCCAACCCGGACAGGAGACTCTGCTCGTCGCCTCTCACTGCCGGCAACGCCAGAGTGAGAAGAGAGTCCAGTCCTTCTCGGGAGAAGTGGTTCCAGAGCCCATCCTGACTCAACATTTGGTTCTTCTTAAAAGTGTATTAAATTACTTTGAAGTTTCTGCAACCATTGGCCTTCCCGATGTAAAGCGAGTGGAGACAATTTTGAGATAGCGCTATATTAATATCAGACAATTGCTGCTTTGACTCTTTGTCTTGTTGTTAAACTTGCACGTGAACTTCTTTTTGGACTATTTTGCAGCCGAACACGCCAAAGTCATATAACATAACATAGGCTAACGTAGACTCAAAATCATATGACTTGGTTTCTTACGTTAATTCCCAAACCGTGACTTAAAAGGGTTGGCTGAACTGCTATTAAAATAAATGATCAGCCCAAAATGGGTTTAATTATGAGGTTTTTTTTTATTTTAAAGACCTCTCAATACTTACTTCACGTTCTTGTCTGTGTGTCAAAAAACAAAAAAAGTGCAGTACATACATTTTAATACTTTAGATCAGGGTTTTGTCATTTAAATGTTGCTATTTGTTTTTTCAAATAACGATGAGAACAGTTATATTATGTTACACTGTGCACTTTTTAGGTTTTACTATAAAAAAAATAGCCATTCCTTTAAATCAGGGGTGTCAAACTCAAATACAGAGTGGGCCAAAATTTAAAACGGAACAAAGCCGCGGGCCAAAGTTGAACAAATGAACCTTTTAATAGGGACCCAAACAAGTTTTGCATTGTATATTGAACAAGCAAGGCTTATATAACTTTATAGTGACATGCAAAATCCAGTTTCAAATAATAATACAATAATAATTAAAAAATATCAATATCAATGGCATATCAAATCAAATTTCAATAAAAATTGAATGCCTCATTTCTATTTGCAGCCTTCTGAGGTAAATATCAAAATAAACTTTTTCCACAGGCTAATAATAAAATGAAAAATAAAACAATAATGAATGAGTCAAAGATTTAAGCCTTGAAGTAACAAGAGAAAGTGCATGAATAAAACCTTAATTATTGCTCAGTTTGCTACACTGATTTGCCTTAACACTGAATATGGAACAAGCAAGGCTTATAGCTTGACAGTGCAAAATCAACTTTCAAAAAAACAAACGAAAAAACATCAATTGTTTATTAAATACCATTTGAATAATACATTTAATGGCTCTTTTCTATATGCAGCCTTCTGAGGTAAATATCAACATTAACTTTTTCCACAGGCTATCCATCCATCCATCCATTTTCTACCGCTTATTCCCTTTTAGGGGTCGCGGGGGGCGCTGGCGCCTATCTCAGCTACAATCAGGCGGAAGGCGGGGTACACCCTGGACAAGTCGCCACCTCATCGCAGGGCCAACACAGATAGACAGACAACATTCACACTCACATTCACACACTAGGGCCAATTTAGTGTTGCCAATCAACCTATTCCACAGGCTATCCATCCATCCATCCATTTTCTACCGCTTATTCCCTTTCGGGGTCGCGGGGGGCGCTGGCGCCTATCTCAGCTACAATCGGGCGGAAGGCGGGGTACACCCTGGACAAGTCGCCACCTCATCGCAGGGCCAACACAGATAGACAGACAACATTCACACTCACATTCACACACTAGGGCCAATTTAGTGTTGCCAATCAACCTATTCCACAGGCTATCCATCCATCCATCCATTTTCTACCGCTTATTCCCTTTCGGGGTCGCGGGGGGCGCTGGCGCCTATCTCAGCTACAATCGGGCGGAAGGCGGGGTACACCCTGGACAAGTCGCCACCTCATCGCAGGGCCAACACAGATAGACAGACAACATTCACACTCACATTCACACACTAGGGCCAATTTAGTGTTGCCAATCAACCTATTCCACAGGCTAATAAATCTTAAAATAAAATAATGAGGTGGGCGGGGTTTGGTGGTAGCGGTTGGTGTATATTGTAGCGTCCCGGAAGAGTTAGTGCTGCAAGGGCTCCTGGGTATTTGTTCTGTTGTGTTTATGTTGTGTTACGGTGCGGATGTTCTCCCGAAATGTGTTTGTCATTCTTGTTTGGTGTGGCTTCACAGTGTGGCCCATATTTGTAACAGTGTTAAAGTTGTTTATACGGCCACCTTCAGTGTGAACTGTATGGTTGTTGACCAAGTATGCATGTGTGTAAAAGCCAGGTGTATTATGTGACTTGGCCGGCACGCCGTTTGCATGGAGGAAAAGCGGACGTGACGACATATTGTAGACAACGCTAAGGGCAGTGACTTTTAGGCACGCCCCCAATATTGTTGTCCAGGTGAAATCCAGGAGAATGGTTGGAAAATCGGGAGGATTGGCAAGAATGAGTATTAGTGGCGTTATAGTGTTATAATACCGGCGGGCCAGCTCTAATGTTAATTTGATATTGCCTCAAGGGCCGAATGAAATTGCACGGCGGGCCAAATTTGGCCCGCGGGCCAGAGTTTGACACCCATGCTTTAAGTAGTCATACATGAAGCAGTTTGCTCCAGCGCTACCCTGTGGCCAAAAGATGTGCATGCAGAAGTTGTTGACTGGGTCACTGCATTGTGGAAGATTTATTTCAGATAAGTTCCCCTTAACCAAAGAAAATCTTTTAAATCATTCAAATATAAAAAAAAACAGATGTAAAACAGTACCATTGGTATCTAATATCTTACCGTCCAAAACATTTATTATTATACATTTATAATTAATAACTTTCAATTGTAAACCAATAATAATGGAATTCAGTACATAAAAAGCATTGTGCAGATAAAATCAATAACTTAAACCAGGGGTGCCCATTACGTCGATCGCGAGCTACCAGTCGACCGCGGGGGGTGTGTCAGTCGATCTCCAGCCAGGCTTTTAAAAAAAAATAGACCTAAAAATGAGTGATCATCAATCTTCACCAAGACGTCACTTAAATGACATTCACGGTACCGGAGGGTCTTGTGAGATGACGCTGGCTGCTGCAAGATCATTATTATGAAAATATGACCGAGAGGAAGGCGAGAAACACTTTTTATTTCAACAGACTCTCGCGCCGTACCTTCCGTCAAAACTCTAAAGGCCGACTGCACATTTCCTATCTTCACAATAAAAGCCCTGCTTCATGCTGCCTGCGCTAACTAAATAAGAGTCTCGGAAAACTGGCGTGCACAAGCGATCCCTCAGAAAGGTGGCGTGCACATCACTTGTGCACGCCAGCTTTCCGAGACTCTTATTTTGTTAGCGCAGGCAGCATGAAGCAGGGCTTTTATTGTGAAGATAGGAAATGTGCAGTCGGCCTTTAGAGTTTTGACGGAAGGGACGGCGCGAAAGTCTGTTGAAATAAAAAGTGTTTCTCGCCTTCCTCTCGGTCATTTTTTCATAATAATGAACTGGCAGCAGCCAGCGTCATCTCACAAGACCCTCGGGTGCCGTGAATGTCAATCAAGCAAGCTACGGAATTTGCCGCCAATTTTTTTCTTGTAAAGTGTATGGAAGCTGGATGAATTAGATGCCAAAAACCAACCACTTTCATGTGGTATTGTACAGAAAGGACAACTTTTTTTCTCCTCCATTTGAAAATGTGGGCGTTATCATCATTACTGTCTGGCGTCCCACTGGATGTGAATTCTCCCTGCCCACTGGGTGTGAGTTTTCCTTGCCCTTTTGTGGGTTCTTCCGAGGATGTTGTAGTCGTAATGATTTGTGCAGTCCTTTGAGACATTTGTGATTTGGGGCTATATAAATAAACATTGATTGATTGATGATTGATTCCAATCAATGCAAGTCATCAGAATCAGGTAATACACCAACTTATATTCTTGTCTTTGTGAAAGAAAGACATCTATATGTGTTAAACCTGCTTGTATTATCATTAAACACATTTAACTTGTTTACAAAAATGTCTCTTTCATAAATAAATAAATATAAATGATATATATAAATTAGGTAGATCCCCTCGAGTTGGTCAATTGAAAAGTAGCTCGCCTGCAGAAAAAGTGTGGTCACCCCTGACTTAAAGTATCCTCTTTTGGGATTATAATAAACTACGTGTTCTTAAATGTGATTAAAAATAATTTATAAACTTTAAATACTATTAATTGTTCTTACCACTAGATGCAAAAAAGCATATAAAATACAGCACAGTTTATATTATACTGTACATTTCATTCACTGTATATTGCGGCGGCGTGGCGCGGTTGGGAGAGTAGCCGTACCAGCAATCTGAGGGTTTCTGGTTCAATCCCTATCATCCACCAACCTTGTCACATCTGCGGTGACCTTGAGCAAGACACTTCACCCTTGCTCCTGATGGGTGGAGGTTAGGGCCTAGCATGGCAGCTCCAACCATAAGTGGGTGAAGGGGTGAATGTGGAAAAAGTGTCAAAATGCTTTGAGTACCTTGAAGGTAGAAAAGCGCTATACAAGTATAACCCATTTACCATATATGTTAGCTCCTGATCAAGGAGGTGACCCCAGGATGCAGGGACGGGAGGCAAGGTTGAATTACAAAAATATATTTAATAAGTACCTTATTTAGTATATAATATAGGTTGGGGAGGTTCACCTTTGCAGCAGCATTGCTGAGATGCTGAAAGGCCCTCTCTGCATCCTCATCCCTGCCGAAGGCCTTCTTTTTGAACCTGGGGTCCAGTGCTGCTGCTTCGGATAGCAAAACATGTGCCTCAATTTTGTGGAACCTGTGAGCCATCTGGGTACAAATGGTGCCCACCATGACTTTCACGGGATCCATCAGGTTCACACCCCTTTGTATGTTTGCGGCTATCCTCTGTAATCCTCTTGCCAGAAGAATCACCTTCGACGAAGTGACATATCTGAGAGACAGAAAAACAAGGTGTGTGCCTGATAGTAACAACAACAATGATAATTAAAGCTGCAAGCAGCGTTGGTCGGGTCCGCCTTTGGCCGCTGCCGCCGCTACTCAAACCCTGATCTAAGTCAGACCTACATAGAGGTTTTTATTTCATGTCTCTACGACATTTCTAACTGAAGTTACATGCAGTTTTGTCTGGGTTTTTTCCAAGGGGGCGCTAAGCACAATTTAGATTTTTGGGGTTTGGTTTTTTTATTAGACGGCAGTTTTTGCCAGTCCTGATATGTGTGCAAAATTTGGTGAGTTTTGAAGCATGTTATGGGGGTGAAATTACAGATCGGCAATTCTGGATGTTGTTGATAAATGGCTTTTGCTTTGCATAGTAGAGCTTTAACTTGCACTTTGAGGCATTTTAAGGGGGTCAAATTACAGTTTAAAGAGGCAAAAAAGACATTTTTTAGGAAATTTTGCGCAGGGGTTCTTTGAAGGCGCGTAAAATCAAAACCTGAGAACTTATCAAAACTTTGATCTATACTTTGAATCAGAAGGGTTCAAACTCTCTCCTGTGCTATCTGAGAGACAGAAAAACAAGGTGTGTGCCTGATAGTAACAACAACAATGATAATAATGTGTAATGTTACTAATAATAATACTTGTGTAATTAATAACCCTTTGCTTGCAAACTAAGTGGCTACAATTAGTTCTAGTTAACTTTTTTCTTTTTCATTTAAGTGACACTGATAACCCTCAGAGTGTTGAAGCCAGTGAACAGAAGCCTTGATTGACGCACCTCTGAAGTCAAGTTTCCATGGCAATGACCTAGGTCAAGCCAGACAAGCAGGAGCCTAAAGCTTAATTGACGGTTTTACGACTTTGTTTTGATGTGACTGTGCTATTTAAAAAAGAAGCCTTCAAATTCACAATCTTATCAGAACACTGCAATAATAAAATGATATACATACCCCTCTCCACTAATCTCGACGGTGACCTCCTCAAAGGGTTTTAACACCTCACCGGCCAGCTTGAGTTCCTCCCACTCCTCTTGTGTGAGATTACAGTTGGTACAAAATGCGGCTGCTAGACTTTTGACAAGAACAAGAAAGTTTGATCACATTACGCCTGTACTGGCTCACCTGCACTGGCTTCCTGTGCACTTAAGATGTGACTTTAAGGTTTTACTACTTACGTATAAAATACTACACGGTCTAGCTCCAGCCTATCTTGCCGATTGTATTGTACCGTATGTCCCGGCAAGAAATCTGCGTTCAAAAGACTCCGGCTTATTAGTGATTCCTAGAGCCCAAAAAAAGTCTGCGGGCTATAGAGCGTTTTCCGTTCGGGCTCCAGTACTCTGGAATGCCCTCCCGGTAACAGTTCAAGATGCTACCTCAGTAGAAGTATTTAAGTCTCATCTTAAAACTCATCTGTATACTCTAGCCTTTAAATAGACCTCCTTTTTAGACCAGTTGATCTGCCGCTTCTTTTCTTTCTCCTATGTCCCCCCCTCCCTTGTGGAGGGGGTCCGGTCCGATGACCATGAATGAAGTACTGACTGTCCAGAGTCGAGACCCAGGATGGACCGCTCGTCGGGACCCAGGATGGACCGCTCGCCTGTATCGGTTGGGGACATCTCTACGCTGCTGATCCGCTTGAGATGGTTTCCTGTGGACGGGACTCTCGCTGCTGTCTTGGAGCCACTATGGATTGAACTTTCACAGTATCATGTTAGACCCGCTCGACATCCATTGCTTTCGGTCCCCTAGAGAGGGGGGGGTTGCCCACATCTGAGGTCCTCTCCAAGGTTTCTCATAGTCAGCATTGTCACTGGCGTCCCACTGGATGTGAATTCTCCCTGCCCACTGGGTGTGAGTTTTCCTTGCCCTTTTGTGGGTTCTTCCGAGGATGTTGGAGTCGTAATGATTTGTGCAGTCCTTTGAGACATTTGTGATTTGGGGCTATATAAATAAACATTGATTGATGGATTGATGGTGTTAGGGTGGGTAGTCTCGGGTTTGTTAATGCGATGGTTGTGATGACTGCATCCTTATTTTGAAAGACACTCTGGATCATGTAGAATGTGAAATTCCATCTGGTTGGGCAGTCTTGCTTTAGACCAGCTTCTGGCAAGCCTAGCTGTTTTTGGGTGGTCCGAAGTTTTTCTGTTGCAACTGTGCTCCTGTGCAGATATTCGACAATAGCCTTCACTTTGTCCAGAGTTGTTTTTATCGGAGTCATGCCACTGATTACAATCAAGTTGAGGGTGTGGGCAAAGCAGAACAGGTGAGGCCAACCTGTGTTCTGACTTGCTTTTACCAGATTGGAAGCATTGTCAGACAGACAGGCAGCCACCTTGTCTGTGATGTCCCACTCCCTTGCAACTCTAACAAGATGCTCTGAGAGGTTGTCTGCTGTGTGCCTCTCACTCATTTGAAAGCAGTCCAGCAGGACAGAGACCATCTTGCAGTCATTGATGAAATGGCATGTCACCGACATAAATGAACTTGTTGTTCTTGATGTCCAGCAGTCTGTGGTCAGACAGACAGCCTGGGCCCTTTTCACCTTTTCTTTGATTTTTTTCATGTGTTGTTTTGTATAACTCCGGGATGATTGTATTTGATAGAGTTTTCCTGCTTGGTAAAATGTAGTTTGGGTTTAGTTCCTTCGTAAACTGGCGGAATCCAATGTCTTCCACTATGGAATATGGCTGTAAGTCCCGTGCAATCATTTTGGCCAGCAATTCATCCAACGCCTTTTGCCTGAGTGGGTCAATTGGTCTTAACACAAAATGGGCTAGACTTGCTTGTGTTCCTCTACCTGTTGCTCCTGTTGTGGCAGCAGCAACTGCCGGACCTGGACCGGTGCTACTGGCTGCAGCAGTGCTGGTGGTTGCACTGACTGGTGTAGTAGTGGTGTCACTAGGGCTACCTGGAGTAGTGCTGGTGTATGTAGGAGCAGGGTGTCGTCTCACCTCTTGCAGCTGAACAGTTGGGTGTTTGTTTCTTAAATGCCGGAGAAGATTTGCTGTGGACCCACCTTTGGTTGAGAGCTTTGCTTTGCAAATGTTGCATACTGCCGCTGTATCAGAAATCAAATTAAATTGTGTCCAGACAGCACTTTTTCTTCTTGACTCACTCATCTTATCATGTCAGTGATAAGATGAGTGAGTCTTTCTAACAACTTCAACTTGAACTTTGGGGGGCTGAGAGTGAGCCCTGCCACTGAGATCAGGGTGATGGGGGAAATAAACCATTTAACAGTAGGATCTGGGTGACTCGGGGGATGGTAGGGAAATGGTGTGTCTGTGTGTTGTGTGTGTACGTGTGTGTATGTATTGTGTTGTGTGGTCTCCCCTCCCTGATAATGGTTGAGTCCTATCCAGGTCAGGACAGGTAACATCTAGTCTTAGAAAAAAACAACACTCAAAGCAAACAAGTTTTGATATAAAAGTACAGTTTAATTGCAAATCAGCATTATTATAATGATGATGATAGCTACTAAACAACAACAACAAAAACAAATACAGTTGCAGTAGAAGGGATAATAATAATAATAATAATAATAAGAAGAATCAGAATTGATCCCCAAGGAGAAATTTATTTTTGTTACAATAACTGTGCAAATAATAGCCTATGTATGTGTACATACATTAGTTATTATTTTTATTTTAAATCTTCTCAAAACAGCCTGCGTGTGTGTGTATATATAATGTATATATATATATATATATACATACACACACACACACACACAAAACATATATAAATATTGTACACACACATATATATATATATAGTACATGTATACATATATACACACACACACATTTATTAATACAGTACATATATTTACACACACACACACACACACACACACACATATATATATAAACACACACACATACATATATATATATACACACACACATATATATATCAATCAATGTTTACTTATATAGCCCTAAATCACTAGTGTCTAAAGGAGCTGCAAAAACCACAACACAAACAATATATATATATATATATACACACACACACACATCCATCCGTCTATTTTCTATCGCTTATCCATAAACTGTATATATATATATATATATATATATATATATATATATACACACACACACACACATATTTATATATGCTTACTTGCTTATGGTTGTCCATCGAGTCCGATGACGACATTAAGCAAGCAAGCAGCTGGTACCTGCGCAAGGAGATATTTCAGTGCCAAAGGAGGTGCGCTTTCTCCAGTAGCACTATCTTCGCCACAATGAGGTAAACCCGGTGGCATGGGTGAGCCCATGACGACCAGTCCCTCGCCATGACTGCAGGAGGTTGCCGGGTCCTTATTCTTTCAAGGCCCGCCTATTGCGCACCACAAGCACATTGCTTTTCTGTTAGGGTGTGCTCCCTTAGCCTTTGCCTAAATAAGCTGACCCACAAGGCAATGGGGCTATTTACCCATAGTTGGGGCAGGGTTGACGGGCGTCAGGGTGTGTTCCACACAATGGTGGGCCTATACGCCACATCTCTGGGGCCCACTGCTGCTCCGAGATCCCCTTCAGTTTAGTTCGGGGTCTGCAAAGACCCTTATCTGTGTGTGGCCACAAGGAGGCACTGAAGGAGTCTTGGTGGTGGAGAGGCTTTGTACCAGCAGGAGGAGACTTACGCACTCGGCTCCTCTTTTCACCCCCTGAGGGGGGCTAGCTGGCGGCGGTAGCTGTAAGCAGAGAGTAGCAAGCAGAAAGCAACATGCACTATCTACAGACATCTCTCTACTTCTACTGCACTAGACGCGTCACACACACCCTGTGTATAGACACATATATAAATACACACACACACACACACACACACACACATATAAATACATGTAAATATACATATATATATATATATATATATATACACACATACACATATACATATACACATATGTATACATATATCTACACCCACACATATATATACATATATACATATATACACATTAATATATACATTTCAGTTCATCTTCAGCATTGGAGCATTCACACGCAATACCTTCAGGAATTACCTCATCTAGTTTTAAATGTCTAAGAAAAAAAAAGGAAAAAAAAAATACAAAAAAAGATACAACAATACAACATTTCCTAATTTTTAACCTATTTAAACCATTCCACCACCTTCAACACATTGCAACATTCTGAAAATTCAAACTACCCATTTTCCTGGTTCAAAGAAAGTCCAGGATTTTACAAAATACCAGTTTTCCCCCAACGACTACTTCCTCCACATTTTTCTACATGTTATAACTTTCAAGGCCTTGGCTGTTATTAGACCAATGACAGTCTACTTTGCTGTCTGACGATTTTCGAATAACATACCCAGATCATCAGTCAATGGCTAAACCAATACCAAATGTCAGTTTTAGCAGAACTTTCATCAGACTATTAGCTTTAACAATTTTGTTACAAAGGAGACTGAGACAGGCATTTTGCTTTTACACACACCATCCTGACCAACGGTTTCAACATTTGGTACTTCTTAAAACCGTAACTTATAAGGGTTGGCTGAACAGCTACCAAGGTACGATGCAACTGGCGCCCATGTTATCGGCCTAACTGTGACTTAAAAAGTTTGGTTGAACAGCTATAAAGACTATGTGGCCTGCCAGGCGGCCGGGCAGGCCCTTCACTGCTGTTGCACAGAGGGCACAGCACGCATGTTCTGTTAACATCAAAACCCATGGACTTTGAAAGTAGTAACATGTTGAAAAATGTGACAGGAGCAGTTGCTGGAAAGAAGGCTTTGTAAGGCAAGAATTCTGGGAAATCATGGACTTTTTTTGAACTAGGAAAAGGGGTAGTTTGAATATCCAGAATGGTGTAATAGGTTAAAAAACGTGGAAATGTTGTATTGTTGTATCTTTTTTTGTAGTTATTTTCCCTTTTTATTAAACATTTAAAAGTGGATGAGGCAATTCCTGAAGGAATTGTGTGTGAATGCTCCAATGCTGAAGATAAACTGAAATCCTCAAATTTCTTTTGCATTGTTGAAGTCGCGCACGCAATTCCTGAACAGGCTGAATGTTACGTAGTTGGAATCAGATGGAAAATGCGGGATTTGTGGAACTTTGAAGGACATCCCATTGATTTCAATAAGAATTTCCCTGTACCTCCCGGCAACATTAGCGATGGCCTGCCCGACCGCATAGTCCTTATAATTGTTCAGCCAACTGTTTTAAGTTACAGTTCGGTAGTTAAGATGGGCGCCAATTGCGCCATTAATAGCCGCCGGGCAGCCCATGCATGCTGTGCCCTCCGGGCAACAGCAGCGAGGGTCTGCCCGGCCGCCCATGCATGCTGTGCCCTCCGGGCAACAGCAGCGAAGGTCTGCCCGGCCGCCGGGCGGCCCATGCATGCTGTGCCCTCCGTAACTTAAAAGGCCGCCGGCAGCCCATGCATGCTGTGCCCTCCGGCCAACAGCAGCGAAGGTCTGCCAGGCAGCCAATGCATGCTGTGCCCTCCGGTCTGGTCTGCCCGGTCGCAGACTGGCTGCATAGTCCTTATAACTGTTTAAACAACCTTTTTAAGATACGGTTGAGTAGTTATTGTGGGCACCAGTTGCATCGTACCTTGGTAGCTGTTCAGCCAACCCTTTTAAATTACGGTTTTAAGAAGTACCAAATGTTGAAACCGTAGGTCAGGATGATGTGTGTAAAAGCAAAATGCCTGTGTCAGTCTCCTGGGCATCAATGCCTGTGTCAGTCTCCTGGGTGTCAAAATTGTTAAAGCTAACTTTCTGAAGAAATTTCTGTAGGAAGCTGACATTCTTTAATGGTTTGGCCATTGTCTGATGATTTGGATATGCTATTCAAAAAGTGTCAGACAGCAAAGTAGACTGTCAATGTTCTAATAACAGTAAAAGTCTTGAGCCTTTTCAGATGTAACATGTTGAGAACTGTGGAATGAGCAGGTGTTTGGGAAAACTGTAATTTTGGAAAATCCTGGACTTTTTTTTAACTTAAAAAACGGGAAGTTATAATTTCAAGAATGGTGCAATGTGATGAAGGTGGAATGGTTTAAATAGGTTAAGAAATGTTGTATTGTTGTATCTTTTTTTTTTTTTTTTTTCCCTTTTTTATTTATTAGACATTTAAAACTAGATGAGGTAATTCCTGAAGGTATTGGGTGTGAATGCTCCAATGCTGAAGATGAACTGAAATGTATATATTAATGTGTATATATGAGTGTGGGTGTAGATATATGTATAAATATGTGTGTGTATATATGTGTATATGTGTATATATATATATGTGTGTGTATTTATATATAAATATGTGTGTGTGTATATATATATATATATGCATATATATATATATATATATATATATATATTGTTTGTGTTGTGGTTTGTGCAGCCCTTTGAGACACTAGTGGAGTCTAAGGGACTAAGGGACGGCGTGGCGCAGTGGAAGAGTGGCCGTGCGCAACCCGAGGGTCCCTGGTTCAAATCCCACCTAGTACCAACCTCGTCACGTCCGTTGTGTCCTGAGCAAGACACTTCACCCTTGCTCCTGATGGGTGCTGGTTGGCGCCTTGCATGGCAGCTCCCTCCATCAGTGTGTGAATGTGTGTGTGAATGGGTAAATGTGGAAGTAGTGTCAAAGCGCTTTGAGTACCTTGAAGGTAGAAAAGCGCTATACAAGTACAACCCATTTATCATTTAGTGATTTAGGGCTGTATAAGTATTATGTTAGATCCACTATGGACTGGACTCTCACTATTATGTTAGATCCACTATGGACTGGACCCTTACTATTATGTTAGATCCACTATGGACTGGACTCTCACTATTATGTTAGATCCACTATGGACTGGACTCTCACTATTGTGTTAGATCCACTATGGACTGGACTCTCACTATTATGTTAGATCCACTATGGACTGGACTCTCACTATTATGTTAGATCCACTATGGACTGGACTCTCACTATTATGTTAGATCCACTATGGACTGGACTCTCACACTATTATGTTAGATCCACTATGGACTGGACTCTCACACTATTATGTTAGATCCACTATGGACTGGACTCTCACTATTATGTTAGATCCACTATGGACTGGACCCTTACTATTATGTTAGATCCACTATGGACTGGACCCTTACTATTATGTTAGATCCACTATGGCAGTGGTCCTCAAGTACAAATCTTGAAGGTCCACAAATGTTATTTTGAAACAGGCTGGGTCCGTTTATTATCGGTCAAGCTTATATAGTCGCAGGAGGTAGGTAGTAGTTTAACATTTTCTTAAAATGAACAAAAATTGAATAAATAGTGTCAGTGTCAGTTGAGTCGGTCCATGGGTTGCCTGTAGGGATTTTTAATGTCCAGCAGATGTCAGTATTTAGTGACACAGTATCAATACAGTTTTGCATTGTGACGAAAGGTTTTAAACGCCTCATCAACCTATCACTAATGATCACACAAGTCAGGAAATTTCAAGGCTTTTATCTACACTAAACATTGTCAGTTTTCTTCACTATCAATAACTTTTTGAAGAATCAGTCAATCAAACCACCAGTCAAATGACATATTCAATTTATAGTGCTACGTTTCAACAGAAGATGGCTTATTTTTGCTGTTAGTTGCCTGGAAGATTGACACAGGGATTTAACTTTTCCACACACCATCCTGAATCACGGTTTCAATCGTTGTACATGTTAACTACCAAACCGTAACTTAAAGGGGTTGGCTGAACAACTATAAGGACTAGCAGGTCGTTACTTGTGTGGCCGGAAGGCACAATCCTCATGGACTAACTTTTGGGGAATTCCTACAGAATTTAATGAGACATCCTTCAAAGTACCAACTGTTTCAACTTTGTAATAGTCAGCCCGCTCAGGAATTGTGTGTTTGACTACAACAATGCTAAAATAATTCCAGGATTCCTGTTCATGTTCAGCATTGGACCATTTACATGCAATTTCTCCAGGAATTGCCTTGTCAAATTTTAAATGTTTGATAAAAAGTAGGAAAATAAGTACAAAAAAAAGATAAAACAATAAAACATTTCCACGTTTTTACCTATACAAACCATTCCACCTTTGACATATTGCACCATTCTGGAAATTCAAACTTCCCATTTTCGTAGTTCAAAAAAAGTTCAGGATTTTCCAGAATTCCTGCTTTTCTGTAGCCCTATTTCCACCCTTTTTCTGGCGACTACTCCTTCCACATTTTTCAACGCGTTTTAACTGTTCCACCGTCGAAGCTTTCCTCTTAATCAGAAGTGGAAAAATTCTCGGT